>NC_056516.1:32013172-32073305 GCF_014905685.2 Nematolebias whitei
TGTGGCCCACTGGAGGCTTGTTGTGCCGCTGTGGCCCACTGGAGGCTCATTGTGTTGGTGTGGCCCACTGGAGGCTTGTTGTGCCGGTGTGGCCCACTGGAGGCTCATTGTGTTGGTGTGGCCCACTGGAGAGGCAGGCGGGGACAAAGTGTGATTGATGGGGTAGTGGTGGGGCAGAGGCTCGTAGATAGGCCTGTGATCTGAAAGTTGCAGGTTCAACTCCCAATATGTCAACATCAAAATGTGGGTGGAAAAGGTGAAACACCCACACCTGCCTCCACCCTCATTGGCCCCACTCTGGGCCCCTGAGCAAAGCCCTTAACCCCCACCATCTGCTCCTAAACATGTCTCTCTTTAAAAGGAGTTCTCGTGGCTCAATGAGACTACCTGTATAAATAAAGGGTAAATGAAAAAAAAAATGAAAAAATGATGATGTGATAAAAAAGATCATCTTTGTGACAGTATGAGAAGTCTCTCTGTTGCAGTATTTCTTTCACTGTTTATCAGCCTTCTTGTTGGCTTCATGGGGGGCCGAGATTAGGCAGAGGCAGGGCAGCCAACTCGGAACCCGAAAGTGGTTAGTTCCAGCTAGCGAACCCAAGTTGAAATTGTTTAATAACCCAGATCTGTTTAACACAACTTTTTAGTAATTCTAATTCCGGGTTCTGCAACCTTTACAATCAAAACATTAAATTCTGCGCCTTGTCTAAATAAAATGTGTCCAGGTCCCAAAACATGCTACAACTGTGACCAACAACTGGTGGCCCGAGGGCCACTTTGAGTTTGTTAGCAGGGGGCCAGTGGGGCTGACAGGATAAAACTGGACATTTGTAATGAAATGTAACTTTATTTTTGATAATTTTACATTTTATGTAAAGAAGGAAATAATATAGTTTATACTAATTTGGAGAAAAAGTTAAAAACTCAAGGCCTGTCTGGTTCCTTTTTTAATTTGTGAAAAACGGAAGTATCCCACTTTGAATTAAAAAACTTTAAAGAGCCACTGCAGAGGGACCAGAGCCACACGTGGCCCCCAAACCTCAGGTTGCAGACCCCTGCTGTGATTGAACTAATTGCTCATTTTAATTGGGTTTAACTCTGGTCAAACTGGTAACCTAATTCTGCTGAGTTGAAACCACCCAGGGTTCAAACCCAGAGCTGGTTTACACATTAGGTTGTTTTGAACCCAGCAGTTTTTAGCTTGTTAATCTTGGACGATCATTTTTGTCCATCGTGGTGAACTTGACTGATTGTCCTCAGTTCGTGCTTCAGGAAATAGAAACATTTAAAACACTGCAGGGAGTTCACACATTCTTAATAACATGATAATCCTGCTGCACACAGGTTGCTACACAATAATAAAGCAGTTATTACATCACTAACAGATATTTAATAATGCACCGCTACTGTTCTTTTAATTTTTCTGTTTGAGACAATGGAGTAAAGAAACTGCAGGAAAAACAGAACAAAATCAGAAGGGAAGTTTTAGTTAAACAATAAATAAATAGAACCAAGTTTGGGGACATGAAGGACCTGTCTTCTGTTCAATCACATAAAATCTTGAAAGAGGTGCAATTTAAAAAACAAGTAGATTAGCATCAGCTGACTGGAGTGCAGTCTGAGCTGCCCCCCAGTGGTAAACACAGATTTAACCTCCTAATCTGGTGCTCAGCTGCTCCTCAGTTTATTTCCTGCTCATCAGAAGAGTCTTCAGACGGAAAACAAAAAGCAACCTGAAATAAGCCGAGACACTTTGAGCAACTAACCAAATCCAAAATTGCTGCAGCATTGATACTTATTATGCTAAAACTTGTCTCGCCTCCAAACTGGATACTTTGGATGTGTTTATGTTTTGCAAGCAGAAGCCTAAAAAACGATTTTTCCTTTCAGTTGGACATTTTGGGAAAAGAGAAAAAGCTTAAAGTTATAAAATATCATGTATGTATCAATAATGACTATGTAAGTTAGTTTTAACAGTGTGCAAAAATGTACACAAATATAATATTTTTGTTCAAAGTTTTAGTTCCTACACATTTTTACATAGAACAAAAGGGTGGCTCATAAATTTGAGTCTCGTTCAAATCAAAAGTGCAAAAACAGTCAAAATAGTCACTCCAGTTTGGATGTGTTTTCAAATGAGGAGACAACAAAAAAGTAGATCACTGACTGAAATACGATGCCTAATTTGCTCAGCTTTTAAAATGAAGAACATGTTGAACAGAGACGGAAAACAACTCGAGTAAATCAGTATTTGTCTCCCTCACGAGGCCTCCTCACTGCTGCCACCACGATGGCCCAGTGGGCCTGGAGCGAGGTGGGGCCTCCGTGGACTCGGCTGCTGAGGAAGCGCTCGGTTTCTTAAGTAACAGATTTGTTATCAAAGCTCTCAGACGAGTCACTGGACATGATGTTCAGCTGTGGCACGTCCAACAACTGGCACTGCAACTGTTCAGATATTCCTATAAATCAGCGTTTGACCTTTCATGTCACACATCTCTCAAGTTCTGTGTTTGTGCCAGAGATTAGATTAGGAAAAGACCATCCATCCATCATCTTTACCTGCTTCTTGCTTTTCGGGTTGTGGGGGTCACTGGTGCCAGTGCCCAGCCATCATTGTGCGAGAAGTAGGGGACACCCTGGACAGGTCTCCAGTCCACCACAGGGACACATAGACACAAACGGGACAAACAACCATTCACTCTCTCACTCACACCTAGGGACAATTTGGGAGATTATGACCAAGTGAAGATTAAGCGCAATCTGCTGCTTCCTTAGATAAATAACTTTTATTAATTGTCTTTTTTATGCAAATGTTTTTTTTGTTCCGTGCCCCGAGATAATTTCTGTTGCAACCTGGCGCTGTAGAAATAAACTGAATTGAATTTAGTTACCAATCAGCTTAACGTGCAAGTTTTTTGTTTGTGGGAGGAAACTGGACTACCTGGATAAAACTCACACATGCACAGAGAGAACATGCAAACACCACCCAGAAACGCTCCAGGTCAGGATTCAATCCGGCAACCTTCTCGCTGAGAGGCAGCAACTCTACCAGTTCCCCATTGTGCCGCCCTAGATTCTTAATCTTTATAAATTTATTGCATATTTTTTATTTTCCTGAGACTCAATCCAGGCTGCCATGGATTGACGATCAGTGCCGCAGTCTTTAATCCTGAGGTTGCAGGAAAGGCATCTGGCGTAAAACAATTGCTAAATCTTTCACGCAAGTTCACTCTCTGTGGCAACTGTTGAAGAAGAGAGCAACTAAAATAAACTTACTATTTCCAGAGAATCAGAGAAACCAAACTAAACAATGAGTTGGTGGGAAATTGGAGACAAGTTGCAAAGTATTGTCTTCTGCCGTAATGTGAGGACGCACTTTTCCTCAAAGAATCATTAAACTCTTCAATAAAACTGACATCTAAATAAAAAAATAAAGCTTTTATTGGGGTAAATTTGATATTGGCATCATTATACACATTTAAAGACAAAATCACAAGACCAGTCAAAAAAAAAAAAAAAAAAAATCATGGATTAAGGCACATAATCTACACAATATGACCAAATATGATTTAATCTATGAATTGATGTAACGGGTTACATTTGCAAAACTACACAGACTATCAGTGTAATGTAGATCAATCCTGTGACTTTGGCTTCCACACGGTTTTCATCTGATTCAGCCGTGTGTTTTTGTTTACGCTGAGTGCCTACCCACATTTCAGATTTGCCAATAAAACACAACCTGGAAAATTACTGGTGTAAACTCTTTCAAACTGTACCATGTGATATAACTCAGAATTATTATTTTTTTATGCTTTATGTCATACTCTGCAACAAATAAGTACATTCAATTTTAAAGGGTTGGTTTCATCAATCTTTTTAAATGTGTGTGAGTGTGTCTCTGGGATTCAGAAGTAAAATACGACAACAATGAGAGGAAAGAAATCTTCAAGTATCAACTAAAAGTAGCAGCAAACGTTCTTTTGGACTTCACTAGTCGAACGGTACCATCTCAGTTCCCATCAGCAGGTTTCCTGGTTCAGCTCCGACCCAGTTCACACCAGCAGAGTAATGATCACTCCATCATCCTGGCCTTGCCACAACATCTCCCCTTCAAACGCCACCTTCCCGTGCTTCCTGGCTCTCATCAGGATGCCCACCACCTTATCAGAGATCCGAACGTACCTGTCAAAAAGCTGTCCGAATGTGACACGGGTCTTCCCATCAGGGTCCGGATCAGCCAAAGTCCTGATCACGTAGCACATGTCGTCTATCTCACGGTGGATGTGTTGCTCGGCCCGTTTGGCCCTCTCTGCAGTCTTGGTGCCCTCCTTGGGGCGTCCGTAACCCTCCTGGCCTTTCTGGAGTCGGAGGGACATGGAGTAATCGTAGTCGAAGTATTCGCTGAAGGGGTTCAACTTCTGGGTGACGGTGTGCTCCACGGCCCAGTTCTGCCAGCGGCTCTTGAGGTTTCCCACGGCGCTGTGCTTCTTGGAGAGAGCGTTGATCTTGTTGGCATCCTCAGCTTCTTTTTTGTATCTACGAGACAAATAAAATAGGATTACAGTTACATGTAATTAATGGATACTCAGGTAACTTACAAACGCTCATCTGTAGGAATTTGAAGTTTTATTCGGTTTTACGTGCAAATTTAGACAAATAGATGTTTAAAATGTTTGCTTACAAGGATAACCCAATTGTAGCTCATTTTTGCATTTGCCTCTGTGTTAGCAAAATATTTCATTACTTAATGAATGCATCATTGGATGCACATTAACTTTTAGAGTCAACTCAATGCAAGATGGGTATGGAGGATGGAATGTGACAAAATTAAATAAATAAATACATGATGAAATTAAATAAATACATCATGAAATAAATTAATGTGCCAATAAATGCCCCATTAAATAATTAAATAATTAAATGTAAATGATGTATTAAATAATTTAATGATACATTTAATTATTATTATTAAGGTGGTGAGTATTGTGCATTTCTTCAAGAAATCCTAATTTTATTTGAAAATATTTTGTTGTTATCAGCTAAATTCAGTTTGTGGAGAGCTTTGTGAATCTAAGATGGAAAAAAAAGGTAAATTTAAATAACTATTTATACCCTGAACTTATTTTAAAGCACCTTTGTCTGCAGTGGTTGTCTCTGAACGTGATAAAGATTGCAAAATGTTTAAATAATTGTTCGATTTTCATCATTTTCCATGCAAGAGCTTTTAGCAAAAGTCTTGGATTGGAAATAAATGGTTTTCTTCTTACTTGTTCGAACCTAAAATACATTAATAAAGTTCAGTAATGTGAGCATAGCAAGTTAACTGAATCTACTCCATATTTATCTGGTGCTGTTTGGGTTTCAAATCAGATGTAAAGTTTTGCAACAGTCAGGGCTATAAGATGTCTGCAAAGATAAAATGATAAAATATCATGTTTGTGTGGGATATGAGACAAAAACAGGTTTTATAATATTTGCACCTGACTTTTTGCTGACATTTCTGGTCCTTTACCAACAAAGTCTGGATGATCAGCAAGTGCACCACTGTATTACAATGACTGCAGCTCTTCTGGAAAATGCAGAGTGTCAGAGTGTGCTGATTTAAGTTGCTGCCTAGTTTTTATTTCTGCTGATGTGAACACAAACTGTAGAAAAAGTCTGAGCTGAATTGATGACCTCTGACAATTTTTACGGAGCTGAATTTATTAGGTTGTTGTGGGGGTAAAATTATTAACATTTGTTGTTAAAATTCTTTCTTGCTGGAAAACTTTTCAACAATTGCTCCGTCATTATTCAATAATCCCAAGTCAGGAAAAAGTTGGGATGTTATGTAAAATGGAAATAAAAACAGACTGCAATAATTTTCTAATCTCATGAACATATATTGTATTCACTATTAAACATACTTAAAAATATCAAATGTTGAAACTAAGAAACTGCTTCGTTTTGAGAAAAAATAATGTGATTTTGAATTGTATGACTTCATCACATCAGACAGGGTCATGTTAACCTCTGTGAAGCATCCTCTACTTTTAACAGCAGTCTGTAAAAGTCCTAGAACTGAGGAGACCATGTTGTTGGAGATTTTGAAGGAGAATGTTTAATTCTTGTCTGATGCAAGATTTAAGCTGTTCAACATTTCTGGGTTTTATTTACTGGAATTTCTACTGATGGGAGCATATGTTGTTCTAAAACTCGTACTTTTCTGCATTGATGATGCTTTTGCACATGTGTGAACTTCCCGTGCTAGAGGTACTAATGCACCCCCATACCATTGGAGAGGCACACTGTTGAACTGTGTGCTGATAACTGACCAGATGGTCCATTTCATCTTCAGCATGGAGGATGTGGTATTCGTAGTTTTGAAAAAGAAATTCAAATTTTCATTCATCTGGTCACAGAACAGTTTTCTCCTTTGCTTAAATCCATTTTATACAAACTGGTTCAGAGAAGGCAGCTGTGTATCTGGATGTAGTTTACATATGGGTCTTCTTTGCATGATAGTGCTTTAAATGGCACTTGTGGATGGCACAGTAAACTGTGTTTACAGACTACAAATTGTGGAAGTCTTCCTGAGCCCATACAATGAAAACAGATTCAGACCTGTTTTTAATGCAGTGACTCCTGGGGTCCAGAACATCACAGACATCTGAAGTAGCTCAGGCCAGGGGAAAACTATCCTTAGTTGTTCATTACTAAGTAAGGAAAGGGCATTTTTGACTGAATTATCTAAGATCCAGTTGCATTGTGTGCATGAAGATGGAGATGGTTTATTTTCTTCAGGAAGTGAAAAGTTCTGTGTGAAGAACAATGTTGAAGACAGAGGAAGTACATTCTTCCTATCAGTGTGTGTGGGGGTGTTAAGAAAAAAATCAGAGGACGCTGACGCACAGAAAAATATATATAAGGCCTGTGAAGTATACAGTGTCTTGGCTTTTTTGAAAGGCTGAAAAACGGTTCAATATTTTTTCTTCAATAAAGTCCCAATTTTGCTGTCACATCAAAGTCCAGTCTTCATTTTTGATTTAATAACCTGTTGAATGAAGAATAAGCCACTTTATTTGGTGCCCAACGTGGGGCGCCAAACTTTACCAATTAATTTAATTAGTTGTAAAATGGTGTAGCTGTTTCTTATATGTACCACTTACTTTTATAGACATTTTTGTCAATTGTTTGAGATGTGTCGCTGCCATCAAAATCAAAATAACATTTTTTAAAATAAATAAATAAAATAAAAACAAGGCGCAACTTCTTGATGTAAACATTTGATATGTTTACTATGCTCCACTGTTAATAAAATAACGGTTTATGAAGTTTGGAGATCTGTATCAGAATTGTATCCATCTCAACATTTTTGCAATCAGGGTCGCACATCTAACACAAAAAAAATCTGAAAAGGTTTTTTTAACACTAAATTAACGCAATAATGAAGCCAACAGTTTGTGTGTCCTAAATGGAAATATTAGTGCTACTTTAATGAATATTTGGGACACGCTTTGTTAAAAAAATCAGCTCTATGATCAATCTGATCTAAATGAAGCAGGATGATACTCACATAGAGACTGGTGGTCTTTTTATCCTCACTGATTCTTCCTCAGAGTCATCTTCCTCCTCTGCTTTTAAAATGTGTGCTTCCTGTTTTTGAACATCCTCTTTGTCCGATCTGATAATTTCTTCTTTTTTTTCTGTCCCATTTCCTCCTCCTTCTTTAACAAGGTTTTTCTTCTCCACCTGCTTCCAACTTTTAGTCAAAGAGGACACCATGTTGGAGCACTTCCTGCGGCGCGTGGGAGAGCTTCTCTTCTTCAGCAACCTGTCGATCTCCTCGCCTGAAGGCAGAGATTCCTTCTGTATCTTCTCAGTCAGGAGGCCGATCCCTGCACCTTTCTCCTGAACGCTGCTGGTCACCGTCTTCACCACCTGCTTTGTTTTGATGCAAGATGTCACCAGAGGCTCTTCTGAAGTCTGAACCTTCTCACTGCCTGATGCCCCTTGAGATGTTGGAGCCTCTGCATGGTTTTCAGCAGCTGTTTGGGTTTGGATAGAAGGGGGCTTTTTAGGGGTCCATGTCTTTCGTGGTTCCTCTTTTTCTCCTCTGAGTGAGTCAGGAGCCCAGCCGCTGGGCTCACTGGCCTGTTTGCTCTCGTTCTCCGTCACCCACTGCTGCCAGCTGCTCGTCAGGTTGCACACCATGCTCACAGCACGGAGCTTCTTCATGTTCCTGTTGCTGGATGGTTTCCTTTCTGAGGTTTTCCCTGACATAATTCTCTATAATGATCCTTCACATGAACTTTAATTCTGTGGACATAATTGCAAATAAAAATGAATCCCTTTTGCTTCTGTTGTGGTTTCCAGGAGCTGTTTTTAGTCCTCTGCTGCTTTCTAACCTCACACTTGCAGCTGCAGCTTAAACACACTGAGCGGAAACCCCAACATGATGCGGTGGAAAGTATTCGAGTCATCCTGGGCTGTGGAGCCGATCGTCTTTCCCTGACATTGATGACCCCGACAAACTCAGGTTTCATCACAGATTTACAGAGCTTGTAATTAGCTGTGAACAGAGCAGCAGGCCAAGAGAAGCTGAGCAGAACAAACACAAACAAGGACCATAAAAAATCATGTTTTTAGGACATTTGTAACAGGTTTTAAATCACTTCTAATTTCTTTATAATTTGCTTCCCAAGAGCCAAGTTTAAAAGTAATTTTGAACAATAGTTCTGTTATTTTGGAGATCTTTGAAAGTTTTTCTTTGGACTCGTCTTATTGGTGCTGAACTATTATTTAATGTGACAAAATGAGTTTTCTTTGATCTTGTTTGTCTACCAGTCTTTCAGAAGTTGAGCTTCTCAGAATCAAGGAAACAAAAGCACTTCTGCACAGTCTATCTATAATATACACAAATAAAGCAAAAAAAGAACTGATTTTAAATGACCAAGATGAAAAATTAACTTTTTACTTGCCAATAAACACCTCAGCACAGTCACTCCCAATATGTTGAGACATTCACAGCTTTAAACTAAAAAGGAAAGTTTATAAATTATATACAATTAGGTATTGGACAAAATACTTGTACAAAAAAATCAGGAAAATGAATGCAGATTATAAAAAGTGTGATTCTTCAAGCAGAATAAAGTCTTTTATCATGTGTTTTTGTTTCAATCATATATTTTTTAATTCTGATAATTTATGAGTAAAGTCTGTTCTTATCTCTAATTTAGATAACGTTACAAAGTGTTAAAACTACACATTTTATAAATAAATCAAACTATTTGTAAAGAAACAAGTTCTAGAAAACTCATTTTGCATTAAGAATTTAGAACAATACTATATGTATGAAGCAAAAATTGTATTCTAAAATGTAGAAAACTAAATAAATGGTATGAAAATGAAATTATTCAGGTACATGATCTTAATTACATTTAATAAGTATTTGTTTCTTAAACCAAAATAAGTTGCTTTATGCAAACAGTACATACTTTGGGTTAAACAACTATTTAATAAAAAACTTCAGTGAAAACATTCTGCTTTAAACAAAACATCTGAAAATATGTAAAAAACTAAAAATATACTGCATATTTCACACAAATAAACTGCATTTTAGAAGTAACTTTTTATATATTCTTCAGTTGTGTAATCCATAACTTTAATTTCATAAATTTGCATTGTGCCTTTTGAAAATATTTGTTTAAAAATATAATTAAAAGACAATCACAGACATTAGCTACAAAATATTTAGCTTTTACAAAATCGTTTCAGCAGGAGGGTGCAGGTCTGGTCTGAGCTGTGATTTAGGAGGAATAGGTTGCATCATTTCATGCAGCAGGTTTATAAATAGGAGCTGGCCCTGAATGCAAACGGCAGCTGCTGGGAGTCCGTCAGAGTCGATGTGGGAGCAAACGTTGGCACAGAAAGCCTCCTCAGACCGATTCTTCCTGATCGGATCCAGTTTTACATAATCTGCTCTGACAGCAGCTAAGAGGCTCCACCTGGACCAACAGTTAAGGTTTCAGGTTAGAAATCAATAAAATTAACGAGGCACAGGGTGCGACTCGCAAAATACAAATTAATGGTAATTGTTCCGATGTGGAGGGAAACAAACCGTCTAAAGGTTAGCAGAGTGTCAGGGATGTGTAATAAATGAAAACACACTAAATCTTTAATCTTTTTAGTATCAAAGACAACATTCCTGATGGAGTCAAGACAAAAAGTCCCTTCAGGTAACTACTGGATGCTTCCTTCCTCGTCTTGAATTAGACTAAATGTAGTAACAGCTGTTTAGTCTGTCGGGGTTACAACAAATCACATAATTCATCGGTAATACCCAGAGAAGAGCATTGGTTTGTTATTATTTTTTCCAAATCGGTATTTGTAGCCACAAGACAGACTTAAAAAAATAAGGTTATGTGGAAAAATGATTAACAATTAACATCTTACCTGTTCTAGATAGCTATTAGTCTTAATTTACAAAAAAAAAAAGTGAATTTACCATATTTTTAAGACTACAAGGCACACTTAAAATCCTTTTTCTCAAAAATCAACAGTGAGCTTTATAATCTGGTGCCTTTTGTGTTAATTCATAATAATACAATACTTAAAAAGAAAACTATTAAAAGAACATACTGCTTGATTGGGAGGGTTGCCACAAACAATTCTGTCATACAGTTAGAGGTTTGCAGAACTAAACTGAACTTTTTTCAATTGAAATTTTCAGCCCTGGAGTTTCATGCCTCAGACTGGCCCACTTTACATCACAACCTATTATTATTAAATTCATGTACCGCATTTTCTGCCGGACACATTGCACCGCCCTATTAAGTCGCATCAGTCCAAACATGTCTAATAAAGTGGAAAAATCCATGAATAAGTCGCTTCGCTGTATATGTCGCATCTATTAATGCATCGCGTTTGTTACGCGTCACCGCTGACAACATGGAAATGTGGGCCGGTGTTGTGCCAAAAATCGATTGGCTGCCAAACGGCGGACGCAGGAGCGTGCACAAGAGGACTTTAACAACATTAACACTTAAAAACAATTATTTGTTTGCTCAAAATTATAGTAAAGGTGTGTCTCGGTTTAACTTTTGCTTAATAAATGCACTGACGGTCAAATCAGCTGTTTCAAAAGCCGATACGCAGAAGTAGGCACGTGCACGGGAGGACTCGCTGTACATTTCTTCAAAATTTATCAAGATAAGCACCTAAAACAATTGTTTGTTTGCTCAACTTTACAGTAAAGGAGTGTCTCAGTTGAATTTTAATTTAATAAAAAATGGTCAAATTAGCTGCATGTCGCCTGGGTGGTACAGCAAAATGAAGCCGATTTGACAGTTGCTCCAAGCGAGCTGGACGAAAATGGCAGGCTAAGGCAAGCCGATTGTGTCATTAATAGCCACTTTTTACATGACACAGCGGCATGCCATACACCTAAAGTGCCATCTAGTGGCTGAAAATGGTAGTGTTCAATTTTTTTTTCAGTCAGAATGAATGAAAACGGTCATATCTCAGCCAAAAATTGGTTTATAAATATGGGGGGGAAAATCCATAAATAAGTCGCTTTGGCATATAATTCGCAGGGCATGCAAATTATGCAAAAATTATACTTATAGAGCGAAAAATACGGTAACTATAACCTTACATCAGGGGCGATTCTAGAATCTGCCAATTAGGAGCGCTTTAGCTCCCAGTGCTGACAATGACTCATGGCTTGAACAATGTGGTGACCATTGACATTGGCATCAGAAGCATTTTTTTTTGGGGGGGGGACACACACTGGTGGGGGTCCTCCCCCAAAAAATTTGAATAGATGCCATTTCCTGCATTCTGGTGTATTTTACCAGGTTGTTTAACATCTAGTTTTGCCTACACTAACACTTGAGTCAACAACTATTTGTGTGTTAATGTCACAAGAAGAAGTAGCCTGACCAACAGCTCTCCTTGTGTGAATAGAGCACACTCCGCTTCTCTCACGTATCCTAGTCACAGTCTAAGAAGCATACCTTGGTTTAGCCTAAGTTAACTTTTAGGAAAAATGGCAAAGACAGGAGAAAGAACTGGAAGAGGCAGAAGCTGAAGATGTTGAGGTTCTCCTTAGGAGTGACAAGGATGGATAAGATTAGGAATGAGATCATCAGAGGTACAGCACAGGTTGAACAACTGGGAGATAAAGTTAGAGAGGCCAGACTGAGATGGTTTGGACATGTCCAGAGGAGGGACAGTGGGTGGTGGTTTGGTAGAAAGATGTTAGAAATGCAGCTGCCAGGAAAAAGACAAAGAGGAGAAATATGGAGGTAGTTGGAGTGAGGACAGAAGATGCAGAGGACAGAGTGAGATGGAGAAGGATGACTCACTGTGGAGACCCCTGAAGAAGGAAAAGAAAGAAGAAGATTGGGACTTAAGATAGTCCTGAAGTGTTAAAATGAATGAACCAAACTAAAGGGTAAGAAACAAGAATAAATGCACACACAGGAGGACAGTTATGACTTTATTTGTTTTATGGGTGTGTTTTTTTAAACAAAGCACCAAAAATCTGCCACATCGTCAAATGACCCGTATCAAAACGGTTTACAAACCTCCACCCCTGAAAACATCTATAAATCTCATCCTCGTGACAGTTTAACCAACATAAATGATAAAACAAACAAACAAACAAACAAGAACTTAAAAGTACAAATAAAATAAGTTCTAACAAACTTGATTACAGTTCATGGTTTATAAAAAACTAAAAGTACAACTGAAAACTGTACAAGCACAAAGTGAGGAGAAAGTGTGAGGTAAGCATTAAACGGAGTTCACTTCAAGCATCAGGACATTTTCTCAAAGACAAACACCAAGTAGATACCTGCACAGAACAGAGGAGACAGGAATCAGGACTGAGCTAAAAGTATCAAATAAAGTTGAACCTGAAGAGTAAAAGCAGGGAAATGGAAAATGGACAGAGACTTACTGGCTGCCTCCCACTCAGACCTGCTCAGTGTTCCCTGCACACAAACAGAAAACACTTTACAACCAAACAGGAACGACGTCACAAGAACAAACTGAGCTCGACGGCTGTCTCACCACTGGTGGTCTCACTCCAGCTCTGCCACAGTGCTCTTTAGCATGGGAGTACTCTCCTGCACTTTCAGTGGCCTGTTGGCTTCTGCCTTCACAGGGAAACGGCTGAAAACACAAACACTTTGTCACGTAATGATAGAAAAATACACGTTGACTGCAAGATTATTCACCTGCAGATGCTGCCTAATGACCTGAAGCCACAACTTGATCTTCAGAGAAGGTCAAAGTATTGTTGGAGAAATGATGTTCTAGAATGAAGCAGCAGTGTCCGTGTAAATGAAAATTGAAGGGAAGCTTGTTTATAATGAATATGTAGGAAAGAGCTTCATAAAACCTACACTCAGAGATCAACAGAAGAAGCAGACAGGCCTTCCTGTTCACACAAAAACGACTAATTTCATGTATTTATGTATTTTGCAGATTGGGGTTTTGTCCCAAAGCAAGTAGAAAATTTAGCAACTTAAATGTGCAAATCGGGGGAACAAAAAGGGCAAACTAGAGAAATTGCATTTCCTGTGAAAATGCAGTGTGAAATTAGCTAAAAAAAAAACATGCCTAAATGTAGCTGAAATAAAAGAACAAGCCTAAGTTAGCAGAAGAAAAGCAGAAAGAGCACATATTTTGCTGAGTTATGTTTAAATAAACGGAAATGAGCACAAAAATAGGAAACTTGTTAAAAAAGCTGAAATTAGCAGAAAGACATCAATTAGGCTGAAAGTTGCAGAGATAACATGAAAAACTTTAATTTATCTGAAAACAGCTAAAATTAGCTTAAAGCTCACTGAAAAGGTAGAACAAGCAGAAGAAAGCAGAAAGAAGACGTTTGCCCAGTTAAGCTGAACAAAGCAAAAACGAGCACAAGAAAGTGGAAATTACCCGAAAAAAGTTGAAATTAGCAAAAAACAACAAAAAAAAAAAAAAACCTGCTGAAAAGTAGCTAAAAAAGGCAGGAAGAAGCTGTAATTACAAAAAGAAAGTCAAGAGCATAGTTTTGCTGAATTCGGCAGAAAAAAGTTTAAATGAGTGCAAAAAATGTGGAATGAGCTGAAAATGCTTAAATTAACAAAAACAGCTAAATAGTAGCTGAACTAGTAGAACAAGCTGAAACTTCTAGAAATAAGCTGAAAGGAGCATAACAAGCTGAAATTTTCAGAAAGAAGTTAGAAGCACAAAAATGTTGTAGTTGGCTGAAAAAATTTGAAAGGAGCACAAAAGAGCTGAAAAAACAGCTGAAATTAGCTGAAACAAGTTTAAATTTGCAGAAGGAAGCTGAAAGAAGGACAACAAAATGTGAAAGGAGCAGTAAAACGTTGTAAACAGATCTAAAGAGTTGAAGGAGGTAAAATGAGCTCAATTCATTTCCTGTGAGAGAAAAAAAAAGTGGCAGAAAAGGCTAAATATTTCAAAAAGCTAAAGGTACACAAATACCAAAAGTCATAGCAGGATTGTCCTGAAAGGGCTGAACATTTTGATATATGATTTGTTGAAATAGCTTGAAAACTGCGGAAAGTGTGAATGCTTCATAAACATTCAGACAAATACAAAAGTAAACAGCACTAACCTCTGTAATCAGCGTCTGCTGAAATAAACCAGCTAAAACCAAAATAACTAAGCATTCACTTTTATGTGTAACGTATCAGCATCACAATTTATTGCTCAGGACCAACAGTTATGATAAAACAATAGGGAACGTTGACATTGTTGTGTACAGACTGAACATGTTGAACTCACTGCAGGCTCCCAGTTTTACCTCCAAAGCTGACATCTTCATCATGAGGCTGCGATGATGCTCCTTTTTCACTCTTTCCTCAAAGAACTCTGAAAACCTCTGCTTCAGTACCAGACGCATGTTGTAACGCTTGGCCATGCTGACACAAACACAAGTGCAGCAAGGTTAACAGAGACGAGTGAAGGCTGCGGAAAATGCAACCATTTCTGCACAACGCAAACTAATCTCATCTTACAGCAATTGTTCTGCTATTAAATGTCACTGAGCTGATCATTTTAGAAAAGTCTTACTGTTCAAAAAGAGGAAAGTAGACAAGGAACTCAGGAACATCAACAACTCCTTCGAGGCTGAAGTGATACTGACACCCAAACAGAGGGTAGGAGCCTTTGGACTGAAAGGAGACTTTAAAGACTTCATTACCGAACGACAGAGAGTCCGACGCCTCCAGACGTTTACTAAAAGAAAAAGATGTGTACAGTTTAAACAACATCCTCTACAGACTCATCAAGTACTGGATTTGTAACTGTATCTTTTTAAGTGAACGTAGTTTCTAAAAGAAGCTAATTTAGTTGAAGGAAGTGTGCAGCATGAACAGGAGGAATCTTTCTTACATGAGCTCATAGGCGTCTGGTGTCGTCCCGATAAAAAAGCCTCCAGGCTTCAGACGCTCGCAGGCGTTCCTCAGCATCATGTCGGCCTTCTGCTCGCTCTCAAACGAGTAATGGTACACGAACTGGCAGCTGCAGATGTCGAACCGCAGCTCAGCGCCGTCCAGCTTCTCTGACAACACCTCCTGCATCGACAGGTCATCGAGAGGAAAAATCGTAAATCCAATTTAACGGCAGGCGGGAAAACTGTGCGAAGTGCTGTCAGCGCTGTTGACGTGATCGACCTTTGAAGAGTCTGAGGTGATGAACTGAGCGCTGAAGATTTTCTCGTTAGCAAAACTTTTCTGTTTCATGGTTTCAAAACGACTCTGGCACTGCTCCACCGACACTGCTGCTATATCTGGAAACAAACAGAGGTGGATTTAAGCACTTTGAGGTGAAATACAGGCATAGGCTAAGACCCTACTTTTATATGATAAATCTGCTTGCCATACAACAAGTGACTGCTTTTCACAGTAGGGGCACTTTATTCAGTTAGTTCTATTAGAGGCTTCTTGTACTTGTGTGGTCAGTACTGAAGTGAAAAGGTATTTAACTTCATGTAGTTTAGCCAAAAACCTTCCACTTTTCTATTTTTATTAGTATTGTGTGCATGCACAGTCCAACGTATTAATGGAAAAGAGAAAGACGTTGTAATCTGTTTAGCATTTTTGGTACGTTTGTTTTTAATACATATATTTTCCAGCACAAATTAAGAATTTTTTTTTTTTTTGTAATTATACATTTCTCATTTTCTTGAGGTCCAAGCCTCACCCTTGCTAAATGGTAGAAGGTTCTTTATTGTCATTCGCATCACATGTGGTACATGAGGTGAAACAAAACTGTGCACTCAAGGTCCCAGTTGCACCCAAAAATAGCAAAAATATAAAGTATTAAAAAAGAAACAGTACACAAGTATCTAAGATATATGCTAAACAATAATAATGTAACATAATACAGTGTATTAAACAGCAGCCTGATATAAGTTTGTCTTTGTTTACATACATATTAAAAAAAAATCCCTACCGTAAAGGCTTACTACCTCCACTGACTAACGAAGTTGTCACAAACTAAAATTTGTTACTTTTTATAACTTTTACGTTACTAGTAAAAGGGAGAAAAAGCTCTAAATGAAGAATATATGAGCCAAACTGATTAACTTGATCAAATAAGCACTTTACAATGTTCTTTATTCATCCATTTTTATACAAACACACATTTTTTCACTAAGTAAAAGGTAAATGGACTGTACTTATATAGCACCTTTCTATCTTATGAAGATACTCAAAGTACTTTACAATCTGTGACCTCATTTATGCATTCATACAGCACTCTACTATACCTTTACAAAGAATAATGGGTGCTTTATCACATTTATACACCGATGGGACACACATCGAAGGCAATGAGGGGAGTGTCTCGCCCAAAGACTCTTCGGCTTGTGACTGTTGGAGGAATTGAACCCCCAAAATTTGCATTGGACGACAATTGCACTAACCACTCAGCCACAGCTGTCCCAAGTGACATCAATGAGCATATCATGAGTGATGGGTCCAACCTAGAGACGTCCTCATCTGACCCTGCATTGGGAGAATATACAAAGAAACATCTGAGGACCAGTCTGGAAAAACTAATCACCTGTACAGACGAGGTGACTGATTCCTCCTTTCCTCCACTTCAGCAGATCTCCTCCTTTCCCACAGCCGAGATCCAACACAGACAAGTCCCTGTTACCTGCTTCTCGTGTCTTCTCTAGGATCTCACCTGTCAATCAGCGGAGGAAAAAGATTATATGATTCGCTCAGCTCAATTGGACTCGGTAGACGAAACGAATTAAAAATAAAGAAATGGTTCACAGTGGTAACAAAAAGCTAATAAACTTGTGACAGACTGATCATATCTGGTGAAGACTGGAGAGTTGAGATTGCTGGACTAGAAATTCTCATTGATTAGTGATCAATTACCAATCAGAACACTCTTCATCCAGTTGTTGAAGTTCCTCATGAATAAGATCCTGCTGTGGCTTCGACCCTCTAGACCGACTTCCTTCTGCCTGTTGTAGTGACTCGCCACCGCAACACTGTGATCAGTCACCTGAAGGATCAACAACGTGTCAATATCTTCCTTTGAACAGGTTAAAGCCACAGCAACAGGTCAGCTGATCCACATAAATATACATTTTTTAATGATAAACAACTACCTGCTTCTTACGGGGTGGCTCCTCTTCATCATCCAGCCTCCTCTTCTGCCCTGACTTTTGACCCAGCTCTTGTTTGCTTCCTCCAGAAGTTGCTCCTTCCTCTCCTTCTGCGCATCCTCCTTTCTGCTCCATTTTTATTTTATTTTTTTGTCTGGAGTAAGTCAAAGGAGGACAGAGGAAAATCAAGCTGACTGAAAATAAAACTCTACCCAAATCTGTTGGAATAAACTTGTGAAGTCTGGACAAACCCATGTACAAAGTTCTCCTTCTCTCTCAGACCTCGCACGGTTGCCTCTCTGATCAACGGCGTCAGCCGATAAAAACTAGTTTGTTTTTCAGGTGTTCTATCTTAGTGACTTGATGTATTGCCCCTAAGCTCATTATGCAATATTTTATGTGGAAAGATGAATATTTTAAATTGTAATTTGGTCCTTTTGTTACCCGAAATGAGTTTATAATTATTAATAATAACAAAAACAACATTAATAATAAAAGTAGTATCTTATTATAAATCTAAGTTATAAAAAGCAGTGTTGCATATAGTCAAATGACTGAACAAAAAACAGCTGATACCAGACCAAAAATACATATTAACCATGATAACTATAATAAATATGAATTAGTCTTTTAAGAATCTAAAGCTTTACAATTTAGGTAAATATAAATAGAAGTGATGTAATAAGCACATTGCTGGATGCTGCTATCACGGTGCATTAAGATTCATAACTGGCTGCAACTACCGTACCCACCACTGCGCCCAGTATTCACTGGTTAACTGGTCACCAATAACTTCACGCAGACTTTTCCACTGGACATTTTCATCTTTAAATCACTTCTTGGTCTGCTGCCTTCATACATCTCCTCCTACACGTCTCTGCGTGAGTGCAGCTACAGCGTGCGCTCTCAGGACATTATTACCTGCAGTGTCCCCTCAGTGAGGACTGAACTTGGCAAAAGGACCTCCTCCTACTCCGCTCCTGTTTCCTGGAATATCTTACAAAAAGATCTGAAGCTCTCGACCTTGACCTCTCTAAGTGGCTTCAAACATGTTAAGTTCCTGGCGAAAACCAACGCAGACATGTTCCTGCTTTTAGTTTTCTAAATCGCCTTAGAATCTAGCTGGTTTGTTTTGCTACTGTTCCTCTCGATTGTCCTTTTGGTTGCTATTTTGTTTTGATTTGTTAAAAAAAAAAAAAGAGAAACTTAAATTTGTATGCCTATATTATGACTATCATTGTCACTGTTATCCATCGTCATCACTCTGTTAAGAAATCAGGTCCCTCGTGTAAATGAGTCCCCGAGGCTCAATGGGATTAACCTGACTAAACAAAGGTTGAATGAACATTACAGAGGCAGAAAACATTAAATGAGAATTACACCTTATGTGTAGTAACGTGTTCCAAAGGACACAAAAAGGGAGTTCTTTGAAGGAAATGATACATTCCTACAAATCAGATTCTCCTTATACATTCTGATTAAGCACTGATGCGTAAGTGGACTGTCAATGTTTCAGACAAGTATATGTGAATAAATAAAATGGGTTATATATCAGCTTTAGGCATTGACATGAATTAAAAAGAGTCCATTTGGAAGGAAAGACTCCATGTAATTTCACTAGAAATTAATGTTAAATGAATGGACATCCAATTATCTCTGACTGCAGGTTTAACTTAATTAAACTCACTATGTGAAATGTGCTTATCTGTTTTTCCTGTGCAATTTAACAACAAAAGCATAATGTCAAACTCTCAAATCCTGTAAATAAACACAACAGAATCGGGAAACAGCTTATTCTGGTTAGCTTATGCCCTAACGACGCGTTAAATTCATTTTATTTTTGTTGCTTAGATTCACCAGTTCAGTGGGATCGGCTGGTTTAGAATCAGTTGTTTTGTTTTTTTAAAGGCAGACCTTCAGATAAACTATCAGGCAACACAAACCTAAACTTAGGTTTCATTCACTTTGAATTAATCTCTACACGAGCAACGAGCGGTTAGCAAGCTAACGCCAAACAGCTTCGTTAATCCCATAAAACATTATTGTATTCTATCAAAAATAAACCGGAACCACTGCCTGGAAATACACTGTTCGAAAACATCGAAAAAACCGGCGAACTCGTGGTTGAGGGGAAACTAGACTCAAAGTACTTGTTTTAAACAGAAGACGATAACCTACCCACAATGTTCTGCGGACAACGCGCATGCGCTCTGCGCAGTTTCCGTAACGTCAAATATGTGCGACGCAAGGCAACGATGTAAACAAACATCAAACAACAATGTCAATACTCAATAATCCAGGTATAAAATCCAACATTTTTCAGTCAGATCATCTGGACAGTTTTTTTTTTTTTTTTTTGTACTGAAACGTTTCACCTTCAATCCAGAAGGCTTCATCAGTCAAGGAAACACAACAAAACTGATTCTTCCCCCAACAGCTTACTCCAAAGTGGAACAAACCAGTTCTGCTTGTGATAAGATGGTCTCTTTGGTACGTCCCTCCTCCATTGCCGGCCCTCTTCCTTGTTGACAGTTTTGTCAAACTGGTTGAAAACAACAAAGTCCATGCTCAATAATCCAGGTATAACTATAATGACTGATGAAGCCTTCCGGATCGAAGGTGAAACGTTTCAACGCACACACAAAAAGAAACTGTCCAGATGACTTGACTGAAAAATGTTGGATTTTATACCTGGATTATTGAGCATGAACTTTGTTGTTTTCAACCAGTTTGACAAGACTGTCAACAAGGATGAGGGCCAGCAATGGAGGAGGGGGTGTACCAAAGAGACCATCTTATCACAAGCAGAACTAGTTTGTTCCACTTTGGAGTAAGCTGTTGGGGGAAGAATCAGTTTTGTTGTGTGTTTCCTTGACTGATGAAGCCTTCCGGATTGAAGGTGAAACGTTTCAGCACAAAAAAAAAAAAAAAAAGAAACTGTCCAGATGATCTGACTGAAAAATGTTGGAAACATCAAACTGTAACAACCATAGATATGATATCTATGGTAACAACAACCAAAAAAAAAAAAAACCATATCAAATATAATTACACTAAAGACACTACAATAAACAAACCTCAAAAGTTGTCATTATAGTAAAAATGGCAAATCGGAAATTGAAAAATATCGTTTCGCAAATAAAATCCTGGAAAGTACAAAGAGACATCACAGATGGATTGACCTTTTCATGATTAATTTTTTTAAAATATATGATAAAAGTACCAAAATAATTTTAATGAATTTATTTATTTGATGTTTGCAATTTAGCTTTGTATATAATTCCATTATTTCTAGGGTTTAAGGTGTTCATACTGTGTTGTTTTTGCATCAAACTTTGATTTTTGTTTGTTTGTTTTTTTGTTTACATAATTCAACATTTTTTAAATTTATTATTATTTTATATTTATTTAATGTTTGCCAATCCATTTATCCTCTGCCTGTGCATAACAATTAAACAAACAAGTCAACATAATTTGTTGTACTCTCCCCCACAATTAATCATTCATGTTTCGTCCACAAGCTCTGAGCTGTTTTTAGATATCAATAAATGTTTACCACACCAAACTGCTGTAAAACATTTCTAATAACCACCAGATGCTTCAAGTCTACAGTATAATTCATTGTCTGAACATGGTGTGTAAATTTATTTCCCAAGGTTTAATTTCAGTCATTGAAACATCACAAAAAGCTATTGATTTGTTTTGCACGTCTTTGTACTTGCCTTAGTGTCTTAATGCTAGCACAAGACAGAAGATGATTATTCACTACTCCCATCAGCTGTCAGCGATGACTGATAGATTGGCGGATCGATGTCTTCAGTACTTGTCTTCACATTAGTTCTAACATTATCTTCATTTCTACACATTTCATGTTGGTTTACGTTAAAGATTTCAAAACTTGTTGGACACTGAAGCCAGAAAACACCAAAAAATGTTTAAGCTCAGATTAATACAACTCTTTGGTATTTGACTGTTTTTACTACCAACTTTGTACAAAATGTATTTTATAACAGACTGGATTTTAATGTAAGAAAACTCAAAATATCAAATTTCATTTTATTATCTGATAGACACACTTATTGCGTACACTCAATGAACAATTTATTTTTACAAGTTGGTCAGTATGAACAAATCCAGAGGACTTTAGTCCACTTTGTTTTAATGCTTTCTGGTCTTCTTGCATGTATTTGTCAGTAAAGTGATCGCAAAGCTCCAGCAGGTGGCGCTGTAAATCATGCAGGAGACCAAAAATAACCCCTAAAAGAAAATTCATGCTTGAAACTTGACTGGACTGTCTGAGTTGTTCTATTTTCCCCTCTCAAAATTTGTTTTTATGTGTTTATTAATATGTTTTTCCTCCTTTAGAAATAAAACCAAAAGCTGAAGCACACTGTCATCCTGTGAATGTGGACCTCCACACGTTCTCCTCAAACATCAGGAGAAACAGAAATTGAGACCTTAGTCTTTTCACCTAGTCACCAATCAGGTGTTAACCTGGCAAAGTTCAATCTATAAAGCACAGTTTTAACTTTAGCTGAGCTTTTTTCTGTGCTGTGGTTTACAGCTCTCTGGGCTCAGTGTCTACAAAACAATTGTCCTGGAATTTTAGGTTAAGAGCGTCCATTACAACTCGCTCCTATCTGGACAAAGGAACAAGCACTGTGAGGATCGTGTTCTTTGATTTGCTTTTATAATCCATCCAGGGGTGGAGCCAGGAGGTGGCCACAATGGGCCATGGCCACCAAAGATTTACACTGCACAGAATCTCACAGAAAGAACCACAAAGGCTCTAAAATCTCATATGTTGGAAATTAGTTCATAAACATAAAATTAATTTAGACAAATCAAGTTAACAGTCAAATGAATGAAAAGAAACAAAACTGCCTGAATTAGTAGGTAAAGAGTAAAACAAATTACTACAATTTATGTCGTTTTTTAAAAACATGAACACCCTCTTTTCTCATTTTTTTGCCAGGCAGGTCTTTTTTCATTGTATCTATAAAAAGGGAAAGAAAACAAATGTAAGTGCAGTATAGTCAGTAGCCTACATCTATGAGCCTAGAAGAAAAAACTAACATTATGGTTTCAGTATCCTTCATGTTGTGAGGAAAACCAAAGCAGGTCAGGACAGAACAACAGTGAAGCGTAGTTTTGAGTATTTTGCAGGGAACTATTGTTCTTAACATGGCGGCATGGCAACAAGCAGCACCACAGATTTCAGGAGTATAAACCAACACATCTTCTATTTATCTAGACAACCTTCTAGTCTTTCTTCCTCTGCTCATGGTTTGACTTGTAGTCCTCTTGTGTGTTTACTGCCACCTTTTTAATGAGATTTTAACTTTACTGTTGGCATGAATAGTTTATGCGGTCACAAAAATCTGGGCTGTACGCTGTTCAGAAAAAAGTGTCAAACAAGAAAATATAACAATAGGCTATTAATGCACACACCTTAAAGTTGAGGGAGCATGAAGTCCATCTTAAGATAACAGAACAGATCAAGCAATGAGTTTTTATTCGTTCAAACCAACAGCTTCACTGCAATAAAGACTTGTACAATAAACAAATTAATAATTAAATGTACTTATATTTTGTATTTGCAATTTAACACTCACAAAATACTTTTAATATGCTTGTGGGACTGAGTTTGTTGTTGCTCCTTGGCCTAATGAAGTCCTTTGGACAAAGGACGAAACGTTTCACAACAAACAAACAAACAAACAAAAAGAAACCGTCCAGGGGACCTGATTTAACTTTGTTGGACCTTTTTAATATATGATTTCATTTTTTTACTTATTTCCACTGGCTGACCCAGTCATCTTACTGATCTTACATTTAAAAAGAAACGTGTGCAATAAACTGTCAGAATTGTCAAATGACCCTCAAGGGTCTCAAACTCATCTTGAATTTGCCACAGGCATCCAGAACCCACTTCAAGTCAAGTCAAGGTACTTTATTCTAGAAATGCGCTGCTTGGGGTGGCTGCATGTTGGAGCAGCTCTGTCACTTTCATGCTGAGATTTTGCTTTTGGAAACTTTGATTCCTCTTTTTCTGGATGTGGATCGCCGTTCCTTTGGATGTTTTTTTTTTTTTTTTCTCTGGTGTCGGCTGCTGTGTAGCTGGAAGGATTTTTACTGAAACTTTTTTAGTTTGGGACATTTGTTATGATGCGTAACCATGGAAACAAGGTGCTTTTTTTTGTTGTTGTTGTTTTTTTTTTTTACAACCATGAGCTGCTGATTAACACCTCAAAAGCTCAAATAATATTTCAACTAGAGGCCCAAATCTTAAATGAGTTGAAAAGGAGGCGCCGTTGATGCATTCCCGTCTCCCTGCTGGCTGTGCTCGAATGCCTGACCATCAAGATCCTGGAACTGGCAGGAAACACGGCTCGTGACAGCAGAAGGACCGGGATTGTCCCCCGACACCTGCAGCCGGCTGTCTGCAGCGACGAGGAGCTCAACTGGTTGCTGGGAGGAGTGGCCATCGCTCTGGGAGGAGTTCTGCCTGGCATTCGGGCGGTCCTGCAGTCTGGGGAACCAAGAGGCCAGTCAAGTCTGGGTGGACAGATCAGATGGCATCTGCAGCCAGTTTCTTCTGATCTGCTGTGGGATGGACCGGCCTACAGCCATCATCTATAACAACTTTTAACGAAATGAGGATAACGAGTTGCAACATTAAATTTCCCTTTGGGATTAATAAAGTATTTTTGAATCCACGTGTGGTACATGTGGTGGAACAAAATTGTGTACACAGGGTCCCAGTTACATCCAATAAAAGTATAAATCATTAAAAAAACAGTAGTACGATCTAAGATATGAACTTAAAAATATGTTAAAACTAAGAATACACTAAGCACTAATAGTACAAAAACAATACGTCGAACAGCAGCAGCACGATGGCAACAGCAACAGCTTCAAGCTGTTTACTGACACCTACAGGAGCTCACCTCTGACATAAAAAACACATCAATAATATAAAATAATAATAATAAAATAAAATAAAAACTCCAGATCTGTTTATCTTCATTTCAAAAGTTTTGTCAACTGGATAAAATCATAAGTAAGTACATTTCATTTATATTGCACTTTTCATATAAAATCACAAAGTGCTTTACAGACATAGAGAATTGTGGGGATGGCTGCCAAGGTAGGTACAAAGTAAGCTCAGGTGGGTATGAGGCAGGGTACGCTCTGGACATGTCTCCAGTCCATCACAGGGACACGTAGAGACAAACAAAACCATTCGCTCTCACTCTCACTCTCACCTGGGGATAATTTAGAGTTACCAATCACGTGCATGTTTTTGGTCTGTGGGAGGTTCAGTTCAGTTCTGTATTGTAAAAGAGGTCTGATTGTGTTTGGGACCAGAATTAGACTGGATGAGTAGATGCAGACAGACACGCTGAGTTTGGGTTTCATATCAGCTGATCCTGGATCAGTTTCATGCAGTGATCCTGTCTGGTATGTCTGTAATTCATCCTGTTGATGGCGATCTGAGAGATGAGGCTTATTACTCCACTGGCAGACGCCGAGGCCGAGCTGACGACTGGCTGAATCTCCACCAGCTCACTTTTAAGATCAGCTTGCCAGAATCCAGAAAACTAATAACGCTCCAAATTCCTGAGTTTAATGAAAAGAGCCAAAATATCCTATAGGACACCCACCTCAGATGGACTCACAGTTTGTGGTTTGTGTCAAATCAACTTACAGTTTGACCTTTGACCTCACAGTCAGTTTGATCAGAACAGAACTATAGATCCACTTCACCAAAACAAACGCTTTATCTGAAAATAAAATGTGTTACATTGGAGAAAACCAGTTTTTAATGATTGTGTCTTTGGAGCTCCAGTGGTTTCCATTCACACTCTTGTTGTTAGTTCCTTCATGTTTTGTCTTTGTGCTAAAAATGACACTTTCAAGTCATTTATCACTTGTTGTCTCATGGTTCATATTCTTCGTTGGAGTCCTCCGTCTTTCTCATGACCTGTGACACGCAGCGCTGATGAGGCTGATTGTTGCAGCTCTTCCCAATTATCCAAACAGGAAGTGACACAAAGTGTAACTTGACCATGCGAGTTTATTATAGTGTATTTCAACACTTCTATGGGGATAAATTATTTATTTATAACACACAGTCCTGTCAGCATTTATTACAAGTCATGCCTTAACTGTTGTTGAATATTTTATTATCTAATAAAATTGTTAGTCACTTTTAATTTTACCAAACTTCCTGTTCAGCTCCCTGACTGTAGAAAGGCTCATGAAGCTAATAGAAAAGATACGTTTTGATGGATGATAGTCATCGAGGGTTATGGTGGAAATGTGTTTTTCTCCACACCTTTTTTCTTGCTGGAACGATCTGCACTGACTGGGCTGTATTTTTTAATGAAGACTAATAAACATCTTCTCTGGGATCTGACCATCGTTCGACTGATGCAGAACTTCAAAACTGACCACAAACGTTTCTAATCTGCACACAGATATCCAGTTTTCACAAAGGCAGCTTCTTTATGAAGACGTGTAACTTTAAACATCACTTTCCTGCGTCCATGGCTCTGTCATACATTGAGTAGCTGATTCTGACCTACAGATATTGAGCTGAATTTTGGTGTGGTAGTAGCTGAGAATCATCTCCATCACATGCTCCCAATGCAAACAGCTCATGCAAGATCTTTGCTCAAAGCTTTGGTGTGGAAGGTGGTGAGTGGCACGCATTACTTCAAGAAATGTGAGCCATGGCCAGACGAGGTTGAAGTCAGGAATACAGGACGTGAGGAGCTCAAAATTAAATCATTCAATCAAGTTTATTTCAGCAACAAGGCAGTTCAAAGTGCTTTACATCATAAAAACAAAATGCATGAGAAACCAGTACGTTACATTTTGTCAAGTGCCATCAAATACGTTGGTCAATGTTTCATTTATTGTAGTTCAAAAGCAGCACTAAACAGGTGGGTGAAAATGAATGAAACAAATGAATTAACTTTATTTTAAAAGGCAAACAAAAAGCGGACAAAACGTTCATAAAAAGTGTGCGAGCAAAAGGGACAAGGAGAACCGACTGTGGCAGGGAAGCACAACAGTGCTCAACTCAAGCTGAGCCACTAAAATATCAGGGTCTGATGAGAAGAGTGGCGACGCCTGAGCAAACTAACAACTGAGAACAGGTGTAAGTGGGCGTGGCTAGACTGAGGAGCAGAAACTGACTGTGGACAATAATAATAATTTATAATAATACCAATTAATATCTGGTATACCATCCATCTATCCATCATCTTTTTTAAACAAAGTATTTTTTATTAATTTTCCAGTTTCAAACACCCAACAATGCAGAACACCCCCCTTCCCTCCCACACCGGATCAGTCAAACATGCATAAACAAACTGAACAGGCACTGACATACATTCTACATACAGTACAACATAAATGGCTGCCAAATTTTCCAAATTATTATTATTTTTTGCAGAACCCCTTAGGGTGTACCTTATTTTTTCCAGATGGGTGTGGTACATCACCCATACCCAATGTACATATCTGGGGGGTGTGGGTCCTTCCAGTGGCAAAATTAGCCTCCTGGCCAGAAGAGAGCCAAAAGCAATCATATCCCTCTCACATTTGCTGAAGAACGTATCCACAGGAACCACCCCGAACAACGAGATGAGTGGTGATGGGTGCCATGACATCCATCATCTTTACCCGCTTATTCCTTTTTGGGCTGCGGGGGTCACTGGAGCCAATATCCATCCATCATTGTGTGAGAGGTGGGGGACACCCTGGACAGGTCTCCAGTCCATCACAGGGACACATAGAGATAAACAACCATTCACTCTCTCGCTCACACCTAGGGACAATTTAGAGTTACCAGTCAGCCTAACATGCATGTTTTTAGTCTGTGGGAGGAAACAGGAGTACCTGGAGAAAACCCACACATGCACAGAGATAACATGCAAACTCCACCCAGAAAGATCCCTGGCCAGGATTTGAGTCAGCGGCCTGCTCACTGAGAGGTGACTGCTCTACCAACTGCGCCACCCTGCCGCCTAGTACAATACCATTAATACCAATAACTGGTATCTTTAAATTGTCTAGGTGAGAGGATGAATGGTTGTTTGTCTCTATGTGTCCCTGTGAAGGACTTGCGAACAGTCCAGGGTGTCCCCGTCTCTCACACATTGACTGTTGGACATGGACACCAGGGACCCCCACAACCCGGAACGCAAGGCGTAGATAAAGATAATAAATGGATGGGTGAATAGCTGAGCAGAACCTCAACTGAGGCAGTACAGCATCAAAATATCATATCAGACAATTTTAGTTTTGATTCAGTGACAATGATGGAAGACAAAAAGAACCAAGCCGTACTGGACTCTGTCATTCATTCATTCATTCATTCATTCATTCATTCATTCATTCAACCTTTATTTAAACAGATAAATCACATTGAGCCTCAAAGACTCATTTACAAGTGAGACCTGTTTGGACAGACAAAAAAGTGGTGAAACTGGACACATGTAGAGTTGGAGGTGAAAAAAAATCCTATCAGACTTTTTTTTCTTGCCTGAGGAAAAAACTAATATTAAAAAACACCTCACACAAATAAGCACATAATGACGTAGACATTCTGCAGAGGGGGACGACGAGAGCGGTGAGCATGTTCATAGATGCTCTCGAGGGCATTGTAAGAGTTCTGATAAAGATGGAATAATCAGTCAATGTCCTCCGGTGAAATCCATAAACATTCTTGATGCATGTCGAGAAATGGCCAAGAATAACGACTATGAGAATCCAAGAGTCCTGAAATTATGACACAAGTTTATTCAGCTGGTTTCATCTGGTTATCAGTTGGAAATTCCTCAGGGAGGGGGTGGTGAGCGTCAGATCACATGTTCTCCAGGCGAATTCAGATAAGATGGACTTCAAGGCCAGCCAAGGGAGCCAAATTCAGATAAACACAATTGTTTTGGGGACGGGCAGAACTTAATGACATCTACCTTGAGTTTGTGTTGATCCACTCGGTTCCGAAATGTCCAAAATACATGGCCACACCGACGGAACGTGACTGAGTAAAATCCCCAAGATCTGATCCATTCAGCCCAAAGCATTTGAGTCCGGGTACTCGAGACACAAATCAAGCCATCATAAAGGCAAGCAGCGTGATCGGGTCCAAATTTGCTGCTGACGTCTTCCTTGACTATAGTTAGGGTTGGCTTAATGCTGCTATAGGCTTAAACTAATGGAGGACAAATTGACCTCATTTCCTTAAATGAATTGTTAAAATTGAATAGTTTTCATTTGATACTATTTCTATCTGAGCATGTGATTCTTGACCTGCCATTGTGTATCTGTTCCTACCAGTCCCAGCCGGTCGAAGCAGATGACCGCTTGTCCTGAGTCTGGTTCTGCTAAAGGTTTCTTCCTCATGTGGGAGTTTTTCCTTTCCACTGTTGCCTTCATCTCAAGATGAGAGTTCTGTGATGAAGTTAAACTCAAAGCAGTCTGCTCCTCAGATAAATAGTGTTAAATTATTACTTTTAAATATTAATATTTCTGTTCAGTGCACTGAGACGACTTCTGTTGTGACTTGGCGCTATATAAATAAACTGAATTGAATTGAAATGGAAACTCCAGAGTGCGACGAACGATGACTTGCTGTGGTGACCCCTGAAGAGGGAAAAGCTGAAAGAAGAAGAAGAGTGCGAGGAACAAAGTACAATTAAATTTGTATGCACTAACATTTGTCAGCCTCAGTTTAAACAAGACTTAGCATTTTTTCCAGCTCTCGTCACAGTGACTATTTTAGATAAAACCTAGTTTTCAGACCTAAATGTTTCGTACAGTCATCCTCTGTTGAGGACCATGTGTCCTCCTGTGGGACGTCCCCAGACAGACAGAGCATCGAGAGATGAATGGATGGACTGATTAATGGATGGAAGCTCTATAAACATGTAAATCTGACCTTACAGTGTTTCAAAGCTGCTGCGTTGGCTGAATGAAGCTGTGCTGCTTTAAAAAGCTTCCTCTGCTGTTCAGTCAACTCTCCGTTTACACAGAAAGACGTTTTCAGACAGAAGAGGCTTTGATACACAAATACCACACGACCCCTGCAAGAAAAAAACCTTTTACCCACACACTGCCCTCTGTAAACCCCCTTTCTCTACCATTATCACTATGTGTGTTTTTGGAATGGAAGGTGGGAATCTCCAGGGGCAGAATCCATTTTACCTGTTTTTTCATTACGCCTGCACACCCGAACATATACGCTTGTGTTACCAACTTTTTTACTTTCTCACTAAACATAGCAGTGTTTTTTTTTAATATACTCAATTGCTTTTAATTAACAGTTTGTTTTATAAGTTAAGAATGTGAAATGCTCTCAAGAAAGCAATGAAAATCCTCAGACGCTGGCAGCAGGTTTCTGATATCAGAGATACAGTTCTGGTGATCACATCAGCAGCTTTGACGAGGAACAGCCTCAGAACTGCCTGCATGGCAAACACTTTGTGGGACTTTAAAGGATGTTTTTGACAAAATGGCACAAAGTTTAATAAATAGTTTCATCCCATGTCAATGGTTTGAATAGAACAAATTCTGGTTCTTGAGTGCTAATGTCACGAGCCATCAACTCTAGCACATTCTTTACCGTAAAATCCACTTATTCATCTATATCACAGCCCTTCATTTGTTTTTATGTAAATGTATAAACAGGAATTTGGAGGTTTCAACTGAAGTATGATCCCTATGAACTATATTATATTAAATAATAACTATATTGTATTATATTAAAAATATGATCTATTGCTCCCTGTCAAATCCAGAATTGAATTCAAAATCTTACTTCTAACCCACAAAGCCCTCAACAACCTAGCTCCATCTTATATTTGAGATCCTATTGTTCCATATTTTCCTAACAGAACACTTCGCGCTCAGACTGCAGGTTTACTTGTGGTTCATTGAGTTTCCAGAAGCAGAATGGGAGGAAGGTCTTCCAGTTATCAGGCTCCTCTCTTGTGGAACCAATTTCCAGTTTCTGTCCGTGAGGCTGACACATTGTCCAGTTTTAAGACTGGGATTACTTTCCTTTTTGATAAATCCTATAGTTATGGTTGGCTTGTCATGCTGCTATAGGTTTAGACTAATGGAGGACAAATTGACCTCATTTCCTTAAATGAGTTGTTAAAATTAAATAGTTTTCATTTGATACTATTTCTATCTTAGCATGTGAGTCTCATCCTGCCATTGTGTATCTGTTCCTCTCAAACCCAGCCGGTCGAAGCAGATGGCCACTTGTCCTGAGCCTGGTTCTGCTAAAGGTTTCTTCCTCGTGAGGGAGTTTTTCCTTTCCACTGTCGTCTTCAAGCTTGCTCAAGATGAGAGTCTGCGATGGCGTTAAACTCAAAGCAGTCTGCTCCTCAGATCAATAATGATAACTTATTATTTTTATATATGAATGTTTCTGTTCAGTGCCCTGAGACGACTTCTTTTGTGACTTGGTGCTTTATAAATAAACTGAACTGAATTGAAATTAACTTTTTAAAATGTATAAACTTCAGCTAAAGATATTTAGCTGTATTAATACATTGAAACTATAAATTCACCTTTTTTAAGTTACTAATGTAAACACTCAAAGTTAGTATTTTGCAATGCATTGTGGTCTAGAAACGTTCATGCCTACTTCCTGTTCTTTAACATCTAATCAGATTTCGTGTCTTTTCTAAACCGGTATATTTGTTACCATCACTGACAACTGATACAACTAAAAATCGTTATAAATTATTCTTAAGTTTGATTTATTTTTCATCTTTACTTTCACTTTTATCTACAGTTGGTGTGGATCCACACTCAGTCTAAACAGTGTTCATGTCTACCTGTTTCAGGTGTGCTCTGCAGTCGACCTGACACCCAGCAGCACTGCACATTATCATAACGTAAAATACTAATACAGCTAATTTATAAATACGTTTGTAAATAAAAGTCAATAAAGGACCAAAACACTTGTGTTGAACGCTGAACCTTACAGAAAATAGCTATGAACCTTTTTAAGGCATTCGATTGTACACATGCACATTAGTTACACTAAAAGTTCAAGTGTCTTTATTGTCATTCGCATCACATGTGGTACATAAGGTGGAAGGAAATTATGTACTCAGGGTCCAAGTTACACCCAAAAACAGCAGAACATAAAGTATAAAAAGAAACCGAATATAAGGATCTAAGATATATGCTAAACATTAATAGTGTAAAATAATATGGTATACAACAGCCCGAACATTATAAAAAGGTCAATGTTTGAATATTTATGCATCAATAACTAATAATCCACCAACCAGAGGACAAATTAGATGGATGGATATAGATGAAGGGTGGGCATCAGTTTTATAGATGGATGGATGGATGGATCAGTTTGATCAATTGTAGTCTTTGGTGTCCCACTGTATAAAACTGATGCCCACCCTTCATCTATATCCATCCATCTATCCATCCATCCATCCATCCATCCATCCATCCATCCATCCATCCATCCACCTGCTTCTTCCTTTCTGGGTCATGGTTGTCGCTGGTGCTCATGTCCAACAGTCACTATGCGAGAGTTGGGGTACAGCCTGGGCAGATCACAAAGTCCACCACAGGGACACATAGGGACAAATGGGACAATCAGCCATGAACACTCTCCTTAACACCTAGGGACAATTTAGAGTTATCAGTCAGTCTTACATGCAGGTTGTTTGATCTGTGGGCGAAAACCATCCCGAACAAAACCTATGCATACCTTTATCTATTATACACACCATCGTATCATCTGTAAAAAATGTTTTATTCCGACATGTATTGTTGCGTATCTTTAGATCGCTTTGTAAATTAAAAATGCAGAGCATTTATTAAAGGACCAGCATACTGCCCTCCATCTTGCAAGATTTTACACAATCTGTTAGTGACTGCTCTCAGCTACTACCACAGTCCTTTGTGCCCATCTTCTGTAGTCTAACTGTGGCGGCCATCTTGAAGTGGGTTGATTTCAAAAGTGAATCAGTTGAAGACGTAGACGTAGTTACTTTATGAGAGTTTCATTCTGTGGTTCGTGAGATATTCAGCTACTGGTGTTGGTAAACTATATGTTTATTCTTTTTGAACAGATACTGATTTCATATTTTAGTTTATTTTTTCCAAAGGACACATCTGCGTCAGTATTTATTCAACTTAAAGTAAATACCTTGGCTTTTTATTTTCACTTTCTGATGAAAAATTAGCTAAGACATCTCGTGTTTTCTTTTTGAAACTCATTGCTCTCTACGTACTGCCTACTCACTGCGGGTCAGACCTGAACTGGACTATGGGTCTTTGGGTCTATAGTGGATCTGGTTCCAGGTGAAGCATTGTTGTTCTGCTCTGATTGTTCTCCAGGTTCTATCAGGGGATCTGACTTGAGGAAACTCTACCTGCAGACGTCCACACTGAGTGTTTGTTTGACGGGGATTCCCTAAACTGTGAGGACGCCAGGAAATTCCAAAGAGACTGGGGACGTGTGTGTTGATTCTCTGTCCTTGTGAGGACCACTTTTACTCCGAGATGAAACAGTCCATGTTATTTTATAATTACTAAAATAAGCTATTAAATATAGAAAAATTTCATCCTGTGAATATTTGTCATTTTTTTGTCCAGGTTGTGACATTAACAGGACAAGACAAATCACTTTTCACTTAAAAATTTAATCTTTAATCATGTTTTGGGAGAAAAAAAAAAACTCATTTAAAATAATGAGATCACAACCCTGTCCTTAGGTTTACTGTATATCGTGATTTTTTAAAAATATTCAGTTTACTTGATCCAGCTTCCGCATTAATACTCCTCAGACACCGAGGAACCTCAGTGTGAGTCTTCTTCACCTCCTACTGTCGAGCATTAACAAAGAAATTTGAAACTCTGACACACACACGAACAAATACACGTTAATGAACACACACTTCGGTCCGTCCTCTGTCCAGGTGACATTTAGGCAGATATATAAACCACTGCCTGGCACTCAGGAACAGAAGATTGCTGCAGTGCAATCCTGAAGTACTGTAACTGTTTCCTGTCTGCTTACCTGAGCTTTCAGCCGTGCGCCTACCTGCTGCACCCATCAGGGACCCGTCTGACCTCAAAGCATCATGCTCATCAGGTACGACCATCCTCTCCTTTACGAGCCTTTCTGTCTTTATTTCATGGCCAGTGGTTTAAAAAACCAGTAGCATGCAGAGCTCCAAACACAAGAGACACATTGGAAGCATCAGCAGAACAACAGAAAACAGAAGTCTGTATAAAAACATCATGTTAATGTCTTTACTCCGAGCTTTAGTGTAGTTTAGCTCCCATTTTCTGTCAAATTCCTCATTTTCATGCCACATTTTTCTCTCAACAGCAGATTCACGAAGCTAGGCTACATCCATGTTTAAATAATATGGCGTGCACTAAAATAATCTAAATACAAAATGCACTTTTGAAAATTTACATGAAATTTAAATCTTTGTTATGCAGCTAATCCACGTTAAAACAAATAGTTAAAACCATTGTTACGCATAAAAATGCATGCCATTCTGTTAGATTAGCATCATTTCTCTTGTTCATTTAAAAATATAATTGTTCTGACCTGCCTGTTAGTTTGGACAAATGTTTCTGATGAGCGCAGTCAGTTTAATGCCCACACACCTCCCCACAGTAATAAGAATAAATAAATGAGTTTGCAGCAGTTTTCTGACTAAAGGTTATGTTTGTGTTGCAGGAATGTTGTTCTTTTGTTCTCTTTGTTCGTCCTGGCGGTGGAAGGAGACTCTAACGGTGAGAAAGTCTAAATTAGATTCTTGATAAAAACTCGTTGTTTCTAAATCTAAATCTGTTTGATGCTTTCAGATGCAGGAATACAAGCCATGTTGCCAGGTAAACACACTAACCGAACACAATTTACTGAACCTGATGATCTGTGTGTAACCTGTTGCCGTCTCACCTGTTTGTCAGATAAAGACTCATTGTCGGATGACGCTCCAACAGGTGAGTAACAAACCATTCACCTATTTTTTTTTTTGTCATCCCTGTAATGAAGAAATATATATATAGTCTGTGATAAAAACATTTAAAAAGTTACAAAGTTCAAAACCTGACGTGCTGTTTGGGACTACCGTATTTTTCGGACTATAAGGCGCACTTAAATCTTTTAATTTTCTCAAAAATCGACAGTGAGTCTTATAATCAGGTGCGCCTCATATATCAATTCTAGTTGTGCTTACTGACCTCGAAACAATTGTATGTGGTTATTGTGAATGAGTTGAATAAAGTATGACTTATCTGACAGTTTTGTTTCGCTTAATGCACCTTATAACAATGTTTTTCAAAGTGGGGGCCACCAGGGGGCGCTAGGGCAGCCTCGGAATGCTGGAAAGAAGAAGATTATATAAAGCAAAAATAAAAAACAGTAATGATATTGATAAAAATTACACACTAGGGCAGCCAGAAGTTAATACTGTTTGTGGGGCCATGGCAAGAAAAAGTTTGGGAACCCCTGCTTTATAATCCGGTGCGCCTTATAGTCCGAAAAATACGGTAAATCTGATCTGTGCACGATCTGTGTTGGGTATGACTCTCAGCTACTACCACAGCTCTATACTTGTAAAACTGACTGAGTTATATCCATGTTTGTGCTATAGTTAATTAGCTGTAGCAGCCATCTTGAATCAGTTCCACCTCAAAACTTAATGACGTGTAAAAGTACGTTCAACGTCTGAAGCTTCATAAAAATCTGTCCGCTGGTTTGTGATATAATTTTGCAAACAACATATACATACACACACTCACACTCACACACACACACACACACACACACACACACACACACCTGAGCAGTTACACCTGTCGTTCATGTTGGAAGCTGATGAATTTTCATTAATTCCCATACTAGTTTTAGGCAAGTTGTCAAATTACTTAAATACATAGTTTACTATCATCAGCATATTGGAGAACGTTAAAGTTTAAATATTATCTCAGCAGGTGTTGAAACATTAGTAATTGTTGGGGGGGGGGGGGTGTCTTAAAAACCTGCAAAATTACTTATTATTGAATAAACAGTTTCTGTCAGAGACACAAACCACAGAAACAAAAATTACACAACTCAAAAATGTCACCAAAAAATGTAATCGGTTACCGAATACATTAAAGATATATGTGAAAAATATGAAGTTGTTTACTTGTTTGTAAAAATGATTGTTGTTGTTCACTCTAATGAGTAAAAGCTGTTATATTTGACTGTTCTTGTTTCAGAGAGTATGAACATTGTTTCTTCTGATCAGCCTGGTAAGACTTCAGATCTGACGCTCGTCTGTTTGTTTGACCAAACTGATATTAAAAAGAGCTTTAAAGGATAATTACTCCATAATCTTTTTCAAAAAATCCAATGTATGAAGCAATAAAGTCAAAAACCTGTAATTATCAAATTAAACCGAGCTTCAAAAATCTCAAAAACCATAGAAGACTTCACTGTGTATAGTTTAAACTTATACATGTTATTTATGGAGGGAAAGATATATAAAAATAAATTAAAACGAGACACAAACAAGTTAAATTAATGATTATTATATGTTACATTAGTGGTCTTGAAGTTGGGGTTTGGACACCACTGTAGGTCATAAAATACCAAATTATGGTCTTTAAATAATCTCTTGATAGGAATATTTTAATATTTTAATGTACTACTACTACTGTTATTATTATTTTATATTTTAATATATTATTATATTATATATATTATTATATTATATTAATATATAGTATTTTAATGTTTTATTAACACAGGAATGCTTTAATAAAAAAAACTTTTGGTATAACTTATTATAAAAACAAAAAAGTCGTCATAAATTAACATTTTAAAACACTATTGTTGTTATTACGATCGTCATCCTGCTCTTGTTATTACTGACTTATTACCAAAGTTCGTATATTTAAACCAATAACAGTGTTAAAGCATTCGACTCTATTATATTGTGAGACGGAAACCTAAATGTCTGGGAACCACTGCACTTCATTTGAGTGTTTAAACTGTGTCTGACGAGTCAACATGCTTTTATTTTACAGATGAATCTCAGTTTTACGGAGGAGGACCATCAGGTAGGACGACGAGATTTACACTTCTGCGTGGACATCATTTAAAACTAAATGTCTCTTTGTTTTTCTGTGACCCAAAGCTCCTATTTTAAATCTGAGACGAATAAATATTGAGAGCCAGTTGTTTGCATCAGTGTCACAGCTGTTTAATGTTCTTGTGCGGATGTGTTTCAGACGCCAGCAGCTCCAGTTCAGAGGTCGCAGACAGTAAGAACATTTTCAGATTTAAATTAACAATCATTCATCCGTTTAGAAGTTCAGACAGAGAGCTATATATTGTTTTATTTTCTCACCTAGAAAGTCAGTGAGCTACACACTCATTCTTGTCTTTGGTTGTTTCCAGCTTCAGTAACTAATCAGATGACAGCACCTGGTACGATACGTCTCGTTTCATTTAAAAGATAAAGATATCCAGTTAAATCCACGTGTTTCTGTTTGATCCACTGACTGAATTTATTACCTGACTGTTTTCAGAGCCGGTTGTAGCTGCTGCAACCAGTGTGGAGGAAGAGGAAGGTGAGAGGTTGCTTCTGCTTTCAGATTCTTTTTAATGAAATTTTGTGGAAGGTGTATAAACAAGAAATATCTTACCTGTTGTAGATAGTGCTTAGAACTATCAATTTGAATTCTGGCTGAATTACAAGGCAACAACAAAAATGTAATAGTAATTATGACAATCTTCATTTTAAAAACCTTTTTGGAATAGAACAGAATAAAATAAAATAGAATAGAATAGAAATATAATTTACTGATCCAATGAGCAAAATTGATTCAGTTTTGCTTCACACAATTGTTTAGGTAGAAAAGCTCATAATCCTACAGGAAGTGTCCCTGGCTGCACAGGAAGTGCTACAGCTGATGCTGCTATTGGTTCCTCTTGCAAGTAAACAAATAATTTCATGTACATAATGGTCTAATGTGAAACTGATTATGTATTTTTTTATGAAAAAACATTTGCAAGAAACACTACGAATGTTTTAAAGTTCAAAATCATAAGATGGCAGCACTTTGATTTAGACCCAATCAGACTAGCCATTAGCTCATCTGTCCAACTTTATTTCCCTAAACTGAGATCATTTAAAACAGTTATCTACAACAGGTAATATATTCTTTGTTTCATAACTTTTTCACAGTACCCAACTTTTACATACTGTATCTGATTTGTTGATTTAAATATTTTACACAGTGTCTGTTTGTCCCTTTTTAACTATTTAATTGATGAGATGCTAAATAATCAGGAAAAAATTTGACAGATGATTCAGATATGGGCTTAAGATCTTAAGAAAACTTTATTGTTCGTTGGTTAAACAAAACAAGAGGACCCATAATGGAGGACAACTTTCGTTTGTCTCAAACATTCACATTCTAAATTTGGAGTTGTGTTTAAATCAAAAAGATTCGTTTTTCACTTATTGATGTTTGAAAATTTTTTCCTTTCATCAAACTTTTTTCTTGCAGAAAATGAGAGTACCGACTCTGAAGAGGGAGGAAAGAAAAAATTCAGTTCCCGCTCAGCTAAAGTTCAGAACTCCGCCCACATTCAGCAAAACCACGCCCACATTGTTCAAATCCCCGCCCTCCCACCACACCCTTTAATCCCTCAGCCCAAAACTTTGGTCCGAAACCGGGCGTCCAAGCGACGATCCAGAACCAACCGCCGCCAGATATAAAACCCATGAACACACAAACATGTAATCTAACACACACTAACACACACACACACATATTGGATCACAGGAAGACCCACGACCTTTCACCTTAAATATCACGATATGACTGATGTTACTCTTTTCCATCTTCAACAGGAAATATTGGTCAGTTATCTCCGAAATAAACCCGAGCTGTGACACCGTGAGAAATTCACTTTTTGTAAATTTGTATTTGATTAAAGAGAAATTTAAGGTTAAATAACTTAGATTAATAATAATAATGAACGTTTTGTGTCACTTTGAGCAAAGCATCAAGGCTTGTTTTAACCACAGGCCACAGGTTTTCCAGGTACTTTTGGCACCTGATTTATTTTGCCTTTCGGTGGTGTGTTGAAGGCGTTTGGACTCCAGCAGACCTCAGAGTATTAAACTTGCTTCTTTTATCTGATCGGTTTTTAATTTTTAAGATCCTATATGAAACATTGAAACAACATGTTGCTACCCGCTGTGTTTATTCTTTGCATCTTATTTTAATAAAGTCAAACTGAACTCAAACTCCTGAACTCAGCTCTTCCTGAAGATGAAGTCTTTGATAGCTCAGATCTTTTAAAGTGGGATTCTAAAGCTCACGAGCAGTTAATATCTTACCTGTTGCAGGTAGCTCAAACAAAAGAGTCTAATCCAGACCAGATTGACAAGTTAATGCTAGTGTGTTTGCATGAACTGATATGAGATTCATTGTTTGGGAAAAGTAGTAACCCACTTTGATCTGAGCCCTACTCAGACTAGCCTTTAGCTCATCAGTCTGATCAGAATTAAACTCTCTTTCTCCAAATAAAAAATGCTCAAAGAGCTATCCACAACAGGTTAAACACTAACTCTTTATTCCAGGGCTATTCAACAAAACTGCTCAAGGGGCCGGACATCCAGCGATTAAAGACATTATGTAAATAAACCAAGTTTTACAATGATCTGTTACATTTTAAATTTATTTATTTTATTGCATTGAATCATAAATGCAATAAATGGAACCCAAAACACAGAACCCTAAAAAATAATAATTATGAAGTGGGCCGGATTGACGTCACCAGCGTGCCAGAAATGGCCCACGGGCCGCCCGTTGAATAGCCCTGCATTATTCCCTTCCTGTCTAAAACACTGCACTTCAAAAGATCCGATCTCTATAAATTTTAACGCGTCATGAGCAGCTTGGGGCATTTATTGTAATTTTTTCTTCATTGTTCAGAACTGGACATGGGATTTGAACCTGCACACTCATACACAACAAAAGTGTAATTTGGGGAAAATTACCACTAATAAAAGAGAAGAGATAGAACTTTATTGATCCCGCAGGAAATTGTTTATGAAAAAAAAAAATGTTGTGCCAGAGTTTCAATTTAAAGGAACCTACACAAGGAATCACAAAAGATATAAAAAGTAACAAAGAATATAAAAATACCAATTTAAGTTCTAATCAGGTCAGGTGCATACAGTACATGTGTGAAATGTTTTATTGTTTTAATGTTTTAATGTGAAAACATTAAAACAATCCCTTCCTAAATTATAAGGGAAACCTATAGGCCCAGTGGTGGACTTGCATCCAGTCTGGACCACTGCAGGTACCAGCTCCCCAGCATCCCGAAAAGGAACGCAAGTTAAAGAAAATAGACAATTAAAAATATCTTTCAGTTTATCAAAGGAAATGATTTGAAGGGAAAATAAAAAAAATGGAGGAACACCACCCAAGACAGATTGGATGAACTGATTGTCCACTAAGTCAGGGGTTCTCAAACTTTTGGTGTTCAGGGACCTCTTATAGGGAAGCAAAAGTTTCAGGGACCCCCTCATAACCCTCATGTTTATTAAATAGTTTTCTTTGATTTGTCTCTTTAATAATTGCTCCCTGGGCACTTACAAAGCTGCTCCACATGGGTGCATCGCCATATGGAAACATACAATGATGACAACACATAGCACTGGCTCGCGGCCCCCGGGGGGGTCCATGGACCCCAGTTTGAACACCACTGCACTAAATGACCTGAATCTTTGAAGCTCGATTTAAATGATCTTCTTACTGAAACAACAAATTGAAATTTGCAGTGCAGCTTTGCTTGAATGGAATTCCAGAAAGTAGCAAAATATAATTTCATTAGAAGTTGTTTTACACTGAACAAACCGGCCCCTGAGTAGTTTTGACCTTGCAGCCATGTTCCATAAATATCCCGATGCATGCTCAGTAATCCAGGGAGAAATATCTAATTAAGTTAAGTCAGGTCCTCTGGACGGATTAAAAAAACAAAACATTAAAAAAACTTGAAGCGTTTTGTCTTTTATCCAAAATGACGAATTATCCAAATGATTGACGACGTCTTTTGGATTAAAGATGAAACATTTCAACAAGTTTTTTTTTTTTTTTTTGAATCTGTCCAGAGGACCTGACTTAACTTTGTTAGATACTGTGAACAAACATAATGCAGGAAAAAAGAAAAAGAGGTAAATGGGCCTTTAAAGACGGTCATTCAGCCTGCTGGAGGAGACAGAAACAATGCTCTCCATCATTCAGGATAAATCATGAGGTCAAAAACAGCTCATGTTCTTTGTGTTATGGCTCATTCTCAGCTACTACCACGTTAGATTTTAGCTCTGTATCTATAAAACCGGACGAGTTGCAGACATTTTTGTGTTTGCTAATACTGATTAGCTGTGGCAGCCATCTTGAATTGGATTGACTTCAACTCTTTTTCAGTTGTATTCAAACATTCACTGATTTTTTTTTTTTTTCCCTGAATTTTTATTAAAACCCATTTGGAAGTCATGAGATATTTTGCTAAAAGACAGAAAGACACACACCAGCAACAAAACATGACATTGAGGCCCCTGAGCGGATAGTTTTGGTGAGCAGCGCCTCCCAGAGGTCAGAAAATCTGTGTCCAGAAGTGATTTAACCTGATGAAGATGAAGAGGAACCAGATCTCAGACTGAGAGGAAGGGGATCGATGCGAGCAGCCAGTGTCAGTCTGTCTCACCGGATGGAACAGGTTAAGACCTGGTTTTAGGCTCTGGATCGGGTTAAGTGCTGGAGTCTCCATTAGGATAGATGACAGGAATGTTCAGCAAAGTAAACGTGTGAATGGCTGTTTGTGTCCGTAGGAGCGTGTTTGTGTGGTTAGAGTTAGTTGCTGCAGAAACGAAACAACGGCCAAGAGGACAAACAAAGTGAACGTTCAGAAAAAACAACAGCTCACTCTCTTCACATGCTCGCACTTTTATCACTGAAGGTGGCAACAGACTGGAACAGTCTGACATTGAGCATGCATCAGGATAGTTTGGCACCGTGCACTGATGTAACCCCCCTCTCCTCCTTTCTTTAGGGCCTTTCTTTGTCCTGCAGACTGTCGGCACCACACTAAACTGAAGGCTGAACACCCTCTGCTGGAAGAATCCTCCCAAAAGAATGACTAGAAACTTGTTAGTCACCTGATTTAGAAAGTTCAGAAACAACCTGAATGAATTTGTTTAAGGCAAAGAAAGTGGAGCGGTCATTAATCCACATCAATGTGAGGAACTATCAGGTTTATAGCAACAGGCAAATGGATCGGACTCGTTTTGCACTCACTAACTCAGAATTTTGGTTTAGTTTTAGTTAAATATCGGTATAAAACACTGCTTTGCCTAATTTTAGGTAGGATGGAGTTAAAATGACATTTGATTTCTTGTTACCATGACTGTACCATGATCAGATCTCTCAGGAAGCCCAAAAAATAAGTTACCAGCATTATTTGCAAACTCTTGCACCTTGTGTTCACATGGTCAAACCTTGGTGAAAATTCAATTCATTTTAATTATAGAGCCAAGTCACAACAGAAGTTGTCTCAGGGCACTGAACAGAAGCATTCACGTACATTAAAACATCCCATTAGTAAAAGTTCTCTATCAGAGGAAGCAGCAGATTGTGTTGAATCTTTGCTTCATCACAGTCTCCCATCCTGAGCAAGCACAGTGGCAACAGTGGAAAGAAAAAACTCCCTTTCAACAGGAAGAAACCTCGAGCAGAACCAGGCTCAGGACGAGCGGACATCTGCTTCGACCAGCTGGAGTTTGTGAGGACAGGAAGGAGAGACGAACACAGAATGGCAGCTCCAGATGTACTTTTTATTGGAAGAAAGACAAAAAACACATTAAAAATAGAAAGAATTGCAAATCCAAACAAGTTGAGTAGAGCAAGTAAAGACAGCAGCAGAGTGAGGAAATGTGGTCAGTTTGCCCTCCAGCACTAAGCCTATAGCAGCATAACTAAAGAATAACTCAGGAAACCCAAGCTGACCCTAACTATAGGATTTATCAAAAAGGAAAGTCTTAATCCCAGTCTTAAAACTGGACAATGTGTCAGCCTCACGGACAGAAACTGGAAGTTGGCTTCACAAGAGAGGAGCCTGAAAACTGAAAGATCTGCCTCCCATTCTGCTTTTGGAAACTTTAGGAACCACAAGTAAACCTGCAGTCTGAGAGCAAAGTGCTCCGTTAGGAAAATATGGAACAATAAGATCTGTAATATGGAGCTAGGTTGTTGAGAACTTTGTAGGTTAGAAGTAAGATTTTGAATTCATTTCTTGATTTGACAGGGAGCCAGTGGAGAGAAGCTAAAACTGGAGAGAGATGAGCTCTCCCACTAACTCCAGTTAAGACTCTGGCAGCAGCATTTTGGATCAACTGAAGACTTTTTAAAGAAGTATTTGGACACAGCATGAAGATCTGGACAAACGCCAGTTGAAGGATTTATCCATTAAATCTAGTCGGTGTGTCTGGAGAAAAGTGGCTGTTTAGTGTTTTTTTTTTTCTTTCTTTCTTTAAATAAAAAAAAATCTCATCTGGACAAGATGTCTGGAAAAAAGGTTCTGAGAATTCTGACTTTTTCTGAAATTCTGACTTTAATCTTAGAATTCTGACTTTTTTTCCCCTCAGAATTAAGAAAAAAAATAAAATTATGGCACCATGGTCCTACTTTTTTCATTCATTCAACCTTTATTCAAACAGGTTAATCCCACCGAGTCTCGGGGGCTCATTTACAAGAGAGACCCGAATTTTAACAAAGAATGATGACAACAGTGGACAAAAACGACAACAGACGATCATAAAAGATGCGTACAAATTTAATTGTTTTTAAACAAGTTAAAATAAAATGGCAACCAAAAGGACAATCAAAAGGAAATGTAACCAAAAAGAAATTTAATCTCAGAATTCAGACTTTAATCTCAGAATTCAGACTTTTTTTGAAATTCTGACTTTAATCTCAGAATTCTAACTAATTTTCTCAGAATTAAGGAAAAAAGTATAGCACTGTGGCCCTAATCCTCTTCCGTACAATTCTGAGTCCGCATTCACAGAATTAGATTCTGCCGTGCGAGGAGGACGTGTCTTTGATAAATAAAGACTAAAGCGTTATTCTCTGGTTGTCAGGTGGACACAAGAATGGCCTGTTTGAGGTTTTACATTTTGTAAGTTTACTCCTAATCCATGAAGAAAAAAATGCTGCTTCATCATGAACAGTTAATGTGGAAAGTTAGTTTTATTTGACTTAAAAACTGTTTCTTGAGCTGCTTCACTTGTACAAACGTTGCATCAATCTGAGTTTAGACTCAAACCTAATTAGAGGCCGTTAGCATGCTGATGCACACGTGGATCAACACACAAACACACACACATTAACATGCATTAACACACACACACATTAACACACTGACAGATTTGTTTCAGTTTTGTTCTCTTCCCTTTTTTGGCCTTAGCCGACCCGCTTTGTCAAAATTGCTCTGAGAACGGTTCCTGAGTTTTTACTTCCACAAAGACAGAATCGTCAGAAAATTAAGAAAAGTACTTAATGATACCTGCAGAAAACTACAGTTTTTATATAACAGCAGCAACAACAGCTGGATAACATCCAGGCAGGGAACAGATCAGCTGGCATGGCTTCGTGTGTTGGATAAAAAAAGCTAAAAAAAAAAAAAGTTTCTTGCTTGGTAGGTTGAACGGAGTTCACATGAGAAGGCACAAACGAGGAAAATACACAGACGGGACACATTTTCATACAGCAGACTCAAAGAGAACAGCTTCAGTCATGTTTATCTCAAATAAACTTCTCTGACTGAAGCTCTTTTCACTCAGTTTGTCTTTATGAACAGGAAGTTTGCTGTTTCAGCTCTTTTTCATTTAACCTTTATTTATACAGCTTGAGCTTGCCTGGAACTTATGCCAACTAAAAAGTATGAACCCACAGCTCATGACAAACGTGTACAAACTAAACTAACTACATACAGATCTAGCTTGTAAATGTTGCATGTCTGGTGTTTGGTAGAACCCATGTGCAGGCAGGACTTGGAGAACTCAGGATTAAAGAAGAATATACTGTAGTCCCTCACTTATCGCGGGGATTACGTTCCAGACGCCCCCGCAATAAATGAAAATCTGTGAAGTATGCACGTTATATTTACTTAAGTATTTATATACAAGACTTTATAAACCCTTCACTCTTGCAGTGTTCTAAGCTCTTAAACCTGTCATTTTAACAACATACATATATCAACAAAGTCCATGCTCAATAATCCAGGTAAATAATCCAACAATTTTCAGTCAGGTCATCTGGACAGTTTATTTTTTTAATTTTTTTAAAGAAATTGTCCAGATGACCTGACTGAAAATTGTTGAACATACATATATGTACTGCACAGTCCCGATAAATTTTACATGAGTACTCACCAGTGAAGCTACAACTTGAAGGATGAGTTCAGCTTCAGGATTATTTGCAACTTTCCTGCCAATTCTGTGAACTTGATAGATTACTTCTGACTTTATTTTTACCACATCATTTTCTCCGCTTGTGCTGTTCTATGAATTTTGACAGAAAGCCGCAGTTGGAAGCACTGTTGGCTTCTGGGCCATGTAGTTCTTTTGACTTGCGTTACAATGGAGGCTTATTGAAAGAAAACTACAAAATGGCGGCGCCTGTCCCAAGTTTTTTTTTTTTTTTTTTAGTCCTATTGGTTGGTTCCCACTCCCGTCCACTCCGGTTAACTTTTTATCTCATACTGTCCCACATGAGTAATATTTAAGTTGACAATCATGTGTTATGTACAATCTTACAGTGAAAAAAATCTGTGAAATAGTGAGTCAGCAAAGTATCGAGAGACCACTGTACTTTTAATGAGTAATTAAACAAAAACTGACGTACAGCAAACTTACATAATCCCTGGGAAGACACGGAGGGCCCGAATGCCATTTAGGACAATGCCCAGACAAAGAGCAACACAGAGACACACGGACTTACAGACGTTAATGAACCGACAATGACAAACACCTGGGGATGAATAGGACAATGAGGAACAGGTGGGAGCAGCAGGAGCTGAGGTAGACCACAAGGGGGAGACACACAAGGGAACACAAATCATTTCAATAAATAAATTGTGCTGTCCTGATATCGATGCAGGTATCGAACATTTGATATAGTGAATATAGATGTGGGGTTTTTTTTTTAGTTTTTTTCTTTCTTTTTTTGTTGTTGTATGTTTATAGTATTTTAGCAGTATTTTTAGTATGTTTAGAGTATTTTTTATGCATGCTTTGTTTTTTTTCTTGTTGGCGAGTCGAGACGGTTCTTCTCATCCTAAGCATTCCATTGCATTCTTGACCTTGTGCTGATTTTGCATATGACAAATAAACCAAACCAACCAACTAACCTATGGTGATACTCAATATAGTGATATTTATATATCGGTTTTAAAAATTATAGGTTAGATTCTTGAGAATGTGATGCTCTCATGATTGACATTGCTCTCTGGTTATTCAGGGCCTGCAGTTTGCTGACGTCAAGTCTTCAGCTCGAGTCGGTGTGCTTGGAGCCTCGACCCAGTAGGTCCTAAGAACTGAGCTGGAAGTGAGCTGGATCAACCAGGGGGGGAAACTCAGAAGCAGCGCTGAGTCGAACGCATGAAAAAAAAAAGGCTATGGGTTTGACCTGATCAACACAAAAAATGTTCAACTGAGCCAGTTTTACAAAAACTGAGCTATAAATTGGTGTGGTTGTAGCTGAGAGTCATCCTCAACACATACTCTGAAGTCTAACAGACCTTGTGAGATTCATCAAATCACATGAGATCATGGATAATATCATTTATAATTTGACCAAAGTGACTAAATCTCTTCATAAAAATATAATTTTGTTGGAAACTCTGGCATGAAATTATCTCAGCTTCGCTCAGCATCTGTGTTTCACACCCAGCTGTTAATATTGACCCCGACTGGTTGTTTTGAGTTCCTAGAAAAAAGTGTCAAACAAAGTCAAGTTTGAAGTCTAAAAATAATTTCACCAACAAGACAATAAAGTGTATCACATCACGACGTACGATACTGTACTGTAACACAAGCGGACAGCTTTCAGACTTAAAAAAAAGACGTGACGACAACTGGTCACAAAGAAACTGTATTAAATCTGAGACAGCTGATGCTTTTTCCTGAACTCAGCCAGAGAAGAGAATCTTCTGGGTCACTGGTAAATGACAAACACCAATACCTATCACCCCTTGGGGACATCATGTTCCACACTCACTGATAGGCACAAAAAAAAAAAACCACTGACGGGCAAATGGAGGGAGAACAAATCTCATCCAGCTGCTGTGGGCAACTTGTTGCTAACATTGGAAATTAGCCTGGTGGCAAATATTATAGTGAATTGCATTTTATAGTATTTAGCAGTGATTGCTGGACATGGGCACTGGCGACCCCATGACCCAAAATGAAAGAAGCAGGTAAAAGATAATGGATGGATGGATGTTGAAGCACTGGATACTAAGGATTATTGTGCTGCACTTTTCTTAGACCTGTCTAAAGCTTTTGACACTGTGGACCACGACATCTTGTGTCATAAGCTCTCAGAAATTGGTTTCTCGGATCATACCATTGGTCGGTTCACTAACTATCTCTCAGACCAGAGGCAATGTGTTCAACATAATGGTACTTCCTCCAGTTATTTAACAGTCATCAATGGTGTACCACAAGACTCAGTCTTAGGACCCACTCTATTTACAATCTACATAGGTAATGTACTTTGTAGGTCAGAGCATCCCTGATGCATCCTTACATTTGTATGTTGATGACACAGTTGTTTATTGTCGACATAAAACAATTGCTAAGACTTTCCAGCATTTGCAATCTGCTTTTGACATCATCCAGTCAGATTTGTTCCATCTCAAACTTGTACTAAACGCTGACAAAAGCAAAGGGATGATGTTTTCAAACAGGAAGTCGGTCCCAGCAGTTCTTCCTTTGATTTAATCATCGAATGGTATCCGTATTGAGTTTCTCAATTCCTATAAATATTTGGGTATCTTGGTCGATTTGCATCTCTCTTTTAAGCTCCACGTGGAAAACCTAGTAAGGAAACTGAAAGTTAAACTGGGTTTCTTTTCCAGAAATAGATCCTGTCTAACTCTGAATGCTAGGAAACACCTTGTAACTGCAACTTTTCCTTCCCCCCATTGACTACGGTGACATTATTTACATGAACGCTCCAACAAGCACCCTGCAGATGTTGGATGCTGTCTTTCATAGATTCATAACTGGCTGTAAATACCGTACCCACCACTGCACCCTGTATTCACTGGTTAACTGGTCATCGTTAACTTCACGCAGACTCTCTCACTGGTACATTTTAATCTTTAAATCACTTCTTGGTCTGCTGCCTTCATACATCTCCTACGTGTCACTGCATGAGTGCAGCTACAGCGTGCGCTCTCAGGACTTGACGCCGGACTTATCTCAACTCCTCCTGGAATGTTTTGAAAACAACAAAGATGCTTTGACTGTCTCGTCACCCCTCCCTTCCCCAAGGCCGTGGACATGTGACAGAACCTGAACTGAGCTGAAGTTGAACGTCACCTCTTATCTGGACAATGGCTGACAGGGGGGGCTCTGGACTATGCTACGTCTTTCCCTTATAAATTCAATGTTTTCACCGCCTATATGTACATGTATAACATCTGTTTATGTTGCTTTGCAGTGGTAGGTTTTTTTGATGCCTCAAATCGTGCCCTGTCTAGGACACGGTGTGAGAGATCTTTTTTTTTAATACCGTCTCTCCTCATGTTTTCTTTCCTTTTCTCATCTAAGAAAAATATTATTCTGAATAAGAATAAGAAGGGGGCAGCACGGTGGCGCAACTGGTAGAGCTGCTGCCTCTCAGTGAGCAGGTCCTTGGTTCAAACCCCGGTTATGATATGATGTCATGAGGGGGAGTGGTGGCACAGAGGTTAGAAGACGGGCCTGTGATGGGAAAGTTGCAGGTTCAACTCCCGGTACTGTCAAAAACATCAAAATGTGGGTGGAAAAGGTGAAACACCCACACCTGCCTCCACCCTCATTGTCCCCACTCTGGGCCCCTGAGCAAGGCACTCAACCCCCACCATCTGCTCCTAAACAGGTCTCTCTTGAAAATGAGTTCTTGTGACTCAGTGAGACTACCTGGATAAATAAAGGCTAAATGAAAAAATACAAGTTTAAAATAGAAATACTCACATCATCAGGCCGAGGTTGTGTGTGTGACGTGCACGTTCCTGAGAGTGCGTGTGTGACGTGCACATTCCTAAGCGTGTGTGTGTGACGTGCACGTTCTTGAGAGGCCACAGGCAGAGCAGCTGCAGCTTTTGTTGAGTTCCTGTAGTCCTGCAGTTTTCAAGCTGAAATGAAAAAACATCATGAATATGAACTTTACAGTCTATAGTTACCTGTTCATATAAACACATGGAGGTGTCTCACCTTGTGACTCACAATAAAATATGTAAATTTATGAACTCTAATGAACTTATAATGATGCTCCTACTCTTTGAAGGTGAACCGATGGTACCACACCATCTCTCAGTCGGACAGTCTGACCAGTTTGATCAAAATCCTCCTGTTTAAAATCCTCACTGCTCAGATGAATCCTCCTCAAAGATACTTCCTCCTCTTCCTCACATCTTGTTCTTTGGGAAACCTTCAAAATGAAAACAGGAGATTTGTGTCTTCACAAAAACATTGTACAGAGGAGGTCAATCTTATTTTCTATTTCCTATATTCTCCCTATTTTAATTTTTTTTAATTTCCTAGAACTTTAACAAAACTCCAGTTTTGGTGCATATCTCTTGATAATGAACCAAAGCTGCTGAAATAGTGAGTATGCTTGTTAGAAAAATATTCCTGTCATCAGATCTCAGTCAGCTTCATTGCAGCTGAACACCGTGTTACACTGAACATCACATCAGCTGGTGGACATAAATACAGTACAGTAATATTCTATTCACAAAATACTAACAATACTATGTTCATCTTACTTGTGAAAAGTTATTCCCTGAGACCTGACGTCAACAGTCCGTCGATATAAACAGAAATAAGCTGCAAAGTGCTGAAACATCTTCTGCTCTTCTGGTTTAACCGAATAAGGACGACCGCTCCAAGATGGCGGCCGAAATTCCTGCGCCGCAGCAGCCAATGAAGGATCTAGTGATTATATCTATGGTCGTTACTCATTGTTGTCATCATTCTTTGTTAGAATCAGGCCTCTCTTGTAAATGAGTCCCCGAGGCTCAGTGGGATTAACCTGCATAAATAAAGTTTGAATGAATCAGCCACCCTTCTGAGATATTAATGGCGATTTGAATCGTTTGCGCTTTAGAAGCAACACCTCCACAGTTTGTTTAACCCAACTTAGACATTAAGAGAATATAATTTTAAAAATTACAGTATTTCACAACTTGTTAAGTAAATGTGACCCTGTCAGGACTGACATTAACCACATTTGTTCGAACAAGAATCGAATTAGTTCAGGGGATCAGACGGGTAAATGTTTCTTGACCTTTCCATCGACATTTCTCTGCCGGGGTTTTCCTCCTCTGCTGAAGTTCAACTGTTGCTCTTTAAAGACATCCAAAACCCGATCAGGTGGCTGCGCTCGGTACACCTGCACACACCTGAGCATGTCCATAAAACTGCCTTTGAGGTCAAGCTAAAATATGCACAACTCGAAAAATTCATTACTGTTATCGTTTTGAAACAATTTTACATCCGTAAATCTCTTTGAGGGGATGAGTATGTTTTTCCATGATGATAAGGCATCATGTGCATGAGATTGCAATAATACATATGAAACAAAAGAACGAGAGTTGAGTAAACACTGCATGCCTGTGTGCACACTGCCCCACTCCGCCGCTGCTCAGACGCTCACATTGTCCTGCAATGAAGTGTCCTTTATCAGCGAGTTTGCTTTTCTGACAAACAGTCCACCGTGGAAATCCACACGGATCACATTTCACATCTAAATGGACAGTATTTTATGTCCTTCTTGGTTCTTTTGTCATCTTTATAATAATGTTTCTGAGGTTACTGTACTAAGAAATAAGAGTTGTGTGTCTGTTTCCAGGAGTTCAGTTCTTGGAAGGGGTAAAAGAAGCCACAAGATATCCTTTGGGTAACTGCATTGGAGCTTTGTCTGATTTTAAACGTGTCAAATCCAAAGTTTTGTTCTTGTTGCAGTCAACGGTGAATAAGAGTTCAGTATCTATTACTAAAAGACGACAAAAGGGGTCTCAGGGTACTATAAGAAAAAAGATTTATTCAAATTCAATAAAAGGCCTAACGTTCCTTGAATAAAAGCACAATTTTCAGTCTCTGAGGAACTTTAAACTGACATAACCCAGGGTTGAAAAACAATTTATCACTCAGATGCTTTCATAATGAAGCTCAGCGACCACCCTCTGTTAAAATGACTGACTTCATTAGAGGGCTAGCATTACAGTGGGTATCTAGTTATAGAAGAAAGAAAACAGTTTGTTCAAATAAATCATGTAAGATCTGAACTTTGTAACATCACATGTGGTGTGCCTCAAGGTTCTGTACTTGGACCTATTTATTTTATATATACATGACCGGGTTAATGTGTCAGGACTGTTTAGATGTGTTATATTTGCAGATGATACCGCATTTCTTTGTTCAAGTAAAGATATAGAACGAATGTTGGAGATGGTACAGACAGAATTTGTGAAAATACAAAATTGGTTTCAACTAAACAAATTATCATTAAATTTGGATTAAACAAATTACATGATATTCAGTCACAGTAAGAGAACTGTCGATGCTCCATTTAGAGTCGATGGTGTTTAGGTTTGAAGAGTCAGTGAGGTGAAGTTTCTGGGTGTTATCATTGATGAAAAACTGACATGGAAACATCACATAAATAATTTAAGAACAAAACTAGCTAAATCTATTGCAGTACTGTACAAAGTAATGGAGTTACTCAGTGATAAAGCACTGTTTATGTTGTATAATGCAATAATTGTCCCACACTTAATTTACTGTATTGAAGTCTGGGGTAAAGCATGTAAAACAATTACAAATCCTATTTTTATTTTACAGAAAAGAGCTGTAAGAATTATCACTAGGAAATATTATAGACATCCACCAAATACATTGTTTTATCAACTGAAGATATTAAAATATTATTGGTTGATATTTTACTGTTTATGTATAAGGCTCACAAAAACATACTACCTTCTAACATCCAAGTAAATTTTGTTAAAAGGGAGAGTGGTTATTATCTCAAGGAGATAGAGATGTTTGTTGGTTTCGTACCAGTTTGAGGGAGCGCTCTACTATAATTCAGGGAATATGTTTGTGGAATGGTCTGAAGGATGATGTTCAAACTGCCAGATCTATGCACATATTTAAGAAAATGTTCAAAGTTAGTTTTCTGGTGGAATATGGAAAAGTATAATCTATATCAATACAAATTGTTGTTTGAGTTGATGTTTTTATTTAGCTTTTTTTTTTTTGTAAATTACTTTTGTTTGCATATACTCTGGAAAAAAAAAAAGGGGCAGATATAAGATTTATTTTACTTCTACTGCCTTGCATTTTATTTTTTGCTTGTATATATAATTTTTGTTTTCTATTGTATATAGTTATTTTTGTTTTGAATGAAATGAATAAATTTCTAAATAAACAAATGAAATAATAAATAAATAAATAATACTTTAGGCTAAGGTTTTTTAACTGTATAGACCAATTTAAACTGGGCTGACTTCAAAAGATAATTACATGAAAATGTGTGTTAAATGATTATTTTCTGAAAATTTTATCAAAATCTCCTCAGTGGTTCATGACATACTTTGCTAACACAACAAACACAGGAAAACACTTTATTTTTGACTCCATTATGGCAGCACAATGGCTTGGTGGTTAGCACTTTAGCTTCACAGCAATAAGGTCCTTGGTTCAATCCCCAGTTTGGACTTGGAGTCTTTCTGCGTGGAGTTTGCATGTTCTCTCCGTTCATGCTCCCACAGTCCAAAAACGTGCACGCTGGGCTGCCTTCAGGCCCAGAAGGGCTCTGTGATCTCTGAGAGTTGCCCAGTTAAATAAAGATAATAATAAAATATTGTTTTAAACAAAGCTCTTACACAACCTGTCAGTGTTCAACGACTCTCAGCTACTGCCACACCAAAGTTCAGCGCAATCTGTGTAAAATTGACAGAGTTATGGCTGTTTTTGTGTATGAAGCCAGTTAACTGTGGCGGCCATCTTGAATTATGCTGTTAATCACTTATAGCTGAACATCCAATGACTGCTTTCAATGTTGGAAGTTTGTTGGCAGGCGGGTGTGGCTTCAAAACTGTTCAATAAATGAAAATAAATAAGTAAATGTAACAAATACTGATGGATTTAAGGTAGCGATGGACCGGATGGATCTGGGATGGTTCTCAAAGGGTCAGATGTTTTTGAAGAGCTGCTCAAAAGCTGAATGAGTCAGCTCCTTTCGCTCAGAGCCAACAATGAAGAGACGTTTGACAGCCTAACAGAGCTGTTTTAAAAAAAAAAGCATCACAAGTCCCACCATTGCTCAATGATACTGGTCCTTTTTGGAAAGCTGAACCAAATAGGCCAGGCAGCTCTTAGAAATGAGTCCCTAGAGACATCGCAGAACAAACAAACAGAACTGAGTGAAACATGGCACACACGGATCTGACAACAAGCAGAGGTGTCCGTTCTGGGCATGTGATCGTACATGGGAAGAGTTGGGATGATTGTGGATGGCCAGCAGGTGTGTGTGTGTGTGTGTGACAAAGACAAACGGGAACAGAAGAGTAATATGAGCATGGGAGAAAAAAAAAACACCTAACCAGGCAATGGAAAAACACAGAGACAAAAACACTCCCAGAAATAAACAACTAAACAAACTGATGGACTAAATATTGAGAATAAACTAGATGCACTAATAAAATAAACCATAACAAAATATAATTCATATTGATTCAGTGGTTCAGGAAATATTTTGCTAACATGGCAAACAAACAAACAAATAAATGTTGTTGTTTTTTTGTGTGTTTATTTATTTATTTACATTTTGACACTAGTTTAGGAAATAAATCACACAGTGATAGCTCGACAAGGGCACCAGTGACCCTCGTGACCCGAAAAGGAAAAAGCAGGTAAAAATATTGGATGGGTGGGTGGATGGATGCATGTACTGGATGGATGGATGGATGGATAGATGGATGGATGTACTGGATGGTTGGATGGATGGATAGATGGATGGATGTACTGGATGGTTGGATGTATGTATGTATGTATGGATGGATATATGTATGTATATATGTATGTATGTATGTATGTATGGATGGATGGATAGATGGATGGAAGTACTGGATGGTTGGATGTATGTATGTATGGATGGATGGATGGATAGATGGATGGAAGTACTGGATGGTTGGATGTATGTATGGATGGATGGATGGATGTTATTTAACTTCCCTCTGGGATTAATAAAGTATTTTTTTTATTGAATGTACTGTTTGTATGTATGTATGTATGTATGTATGTATGTATGTATGTATGTATGTATGTATGTATGTATGTATGTATGTATGTATGTGTGTGTGGATGGATGGATGGATGGATGATGCGTGGATGAATAAATCCATCTTGAAATTGAATTGAAATTATTGTGAAAGTATTACTGGTCTCTTCTTTCAGGTGTATGTTTTCAACAGGAATTAAGTATTTTTTTAAGAAACAGAAAATAATACAAAAGAAATAAAATGCCAACTTTAAAGCTAAGTGTTTTTACTGTACAAATAAAAACAGGCATATGTTCCTGTACTTTGGTATATTATGGTGTCTAATGTACAATAAGCACATTTTTAGTTATTGTTGCTGGTTTTTTGTGTTTAGTTTTTTTACAGGTTTGATCTACTGAATCCTTCTTTTTCAATACATCATGAAATTTGATCATTCAGAAATAATTTATGAACAAAAACAACATATTTCTGTTTTTGTTTTTTTAGCAGAAAAACTGTAATAAATTTTAGTGTATGGGGGCACTTCCTGCAGGAATATGTCTGAACAACCATGTCCTGTGAAATCGTTCAGCGTGTAAAGATTCATAAAATAGTGTTCAAGTCGTTAGCTCGTCAAGCTAAAAGCTTTTCCATCAAACTGAGGTCGACCATCTTACAGCAGGTAAGATGTTAATTGTTCACAGCCTTTCCAGAGAATCCCACTTCAAAAGATATGAACTATCCCTTTAACTTATCCTGATGCATGCTCAATAATCCAGGTAGAAAAATCTAAAAAAGTTAAGTCTGGTCCTCTGGACATTCAAAAAACAAAACGCTTTAACTTGTTTTGTTTTTGTACGGAACGACACCAAACTGACAGCTGATCAGCGTCAACTTCCAGCTGTGAAAGTAAAATTTGTCTTCTTTTAACTCACATAGAGCTTTTTACAAAACAACAAGATTATAAACACGAGTTAAAGCAGATTATTGTGTAAGTGATTACTGTGTTTGCAAGAGACTGAAAAGTAGCATCAATTAATTTTGTTCCATCACTCCACAATTCCTCTAAATATTAAAAGAGAAAACTTCTGCTTTATCTGATACAGAATAGTGAGCGATATTAAATTTAGCACGACAGGACAGTCAGAATTTAAGATCTCAGAAGAATTCAGATTAAATTATCGAGATGGGGAAGCTGAGAATAATCAGTTCTGCAAAAAGTACCATGTTTCTGCACGAGTCCACACACTGATTTTATGAAGACATCAACAAAACGCTTTGACCTTGGCACATTGTTTTGCGTACTTCAGGATAACGATAAGCATGTCCTCTTTTAAATGTAGATTAGAGCTTTTTGGGGTCAAAATGACCAGATTAACTGCAAGACTCGAAGGTTTTCACTTCCTGCATGAGAGCAGTTTCAGTCCCCTGAAACGAGCGTTTCCTGGTTTTTACTGGATTATTAAAGGACTAAATGTGGAACGTTCATCCAAACAAATTATCCAATGATAATCTAAAAAATGCAGAGCAACATATTTCATTTTAATGCTACTGGTCATCAGTGCCTTACATTATTATTATTATTATACAATTTTTTTTTTTTAACAAAACAAAACAATTCTATATACAATAAGAAAAACAATCACAAATAAAATGAAAGGAAGCAGAAAGAAGAAAAAATCTTATAATATCTGCCCCTTTTTTTTTATTATTTTTATTAAATTTAGGTTTGACAAATATCTCTATCCCCTTAAGATTATAACAACTCTGTTTTTAACTAAATTTAATTGGATATTTAAAGGTAATGTGTTATTATGAGCCCTATACATAACTGATAAAATACTATAATTTACCAAATCATGGAACTTCAATAACTTCAGTTGATAAAATAATGTACTTGTTGGGTGACTGAAATGCTTCCTGGTAATAATTCTTACAGCTCTTTTCTGTGAAACAAAAATATAATTTGTAATTGTTTTGCACTCTTTCACCCAAACATCAATACAATAGATTAAATGTGGAACAATAATTGCGTTATACAACATATACAGAGCTTTATCATTTAATAACTCCCTTACTTTGTACAGTACTGCAATAGATTTATTCTTACATAATTTATGTGATGTTTCCACGTCAGCTTTTCATTAATGATAATATCCAAAAACTTCACTTCACTAACGCTACAAATAACACCCTCGACTCTAAATGGAACATCAACAGTTCTCTTTCTCTTACTGAATATCGTATAGTTAGTTTTATCTGAGTTCAATGATAATTTATTAAGTTTAAACCAAGTGTGTATTTTTACAAATTCTGTCTGCATCATCTCCGACATCCATTATATATTTTTACACAAACAAAAAAAATGTGGTATCATCTGCAAAAAGAACACATTTAAGGAGTCCGACACATTTACCAAGTCATTCACATATAGAATAAATAACTTTGGTCCAAGTACAGAGCCTTGAGGAACTCCACATGTGATATTACAGAGGTCAGATCATTTATTTGTACAAACTGTTTCCTATCTATCAAATAGCTAGATACCCACTGTAGTGCTAGTCCTCTAATGTCATATTTATTCAAATTTTCAAGTAGAATATGGTCAATAGTACTGAATGCTTTTTTTAAATCAACAAAAATACTAACACAATATTGTTTTTGATCGACAGCAGTTGTTATTTATTCTATCAATTTCATGAGAGCCATTGATGTAGAGTTTTTTGCTTATACTCTTGAGCGACTTATACGCCGGAAAATACAGTAGTTGTCTCTAAGTGGTAAATGGTAAAACTGTAAAGATTATAAAAAATGGTTAGGGATCAGAACTCCATGCCTGGTTCTGAAATTAAATGATACGTTTTGTGTATTTCTCATAAACGTGATTTGTGATGGCTGACTTTGGCAATTTTTCAACTTTTTATTGGTGTTTTCCCACATTTTCCTGGTAAAATTCTTCTTTTCACAAATATTTTTGAGAGTCAAATTAGGAACAGAAGTTCACACCTTGGATTTTTGTATCTCCAAGGTATAAAATATTCCCATCGCTATTTTTAAAACTAGAAATTTGATATTAGCTTGGTATCATTTTTGGTCTCAACAATGCGATGAACACTGAGATGGCTTCTGTTGTGACTTGGCGTGATATAAATAAACTGAACTGAATTGAACTGAACAGAGGAGAAACAGGTTTTTGTTCTTTTTTTTTTGTTCCTTTGAAACAATCAAATGGAACCATTGAGGAATAAAGTGCAAACACTCAGGTGATCGGAGGGAGGGAGGAGTGGAGGGAAGGAGGAGGAGGAGAGACAGAGTATAAAACGCTGCTGCTCTCCTTCACCTCAGTACAGAATCTTGACAAACGCTGACGTTTCCGAACTCCAACTCGTCATTCCTGTCGACCTGCTGAAACAAGCGACATGCTCCAACGGTGAGTGAACTCCTCATCATCAGACTCTTCCCACCCTGAGACCTTCAGTCTCCAGGCTTCACTAAACAAAATGTTCTCTCCCACGGCTCCACAGATCATTAAAGGTTGAGGCCTGTGCAAACTTTTCTTTCACTCTTTTATAACTGCCTTCAACATTTTGGCTTGCATTCTTCTCATAGAGGAAGTTTTTGTGCTGTTGAGCAAATGACTTGTTGTCAAGTTCAGTGATTCGTTCGTTGCATTTTCATTGATCTGATGTTATAACATTAAAAGGATCAGCACATTTTCATGAAAGGCTGCAGTTTGAAAGGGGTTTCTGACAATGAAGTGAGGAAAAACTTGATATTTACTCTATTTTTTTCTTTCAAATCTTCTTATTTCTGTTCAGTTTTATTCAAATGGAAATGTTTTGCATTTCTGGGGCCTGTTTGCTGAGAATAAAAGCCATTTAAGGACTGCAGTGTTCCCTGAAAGAAGGAACTCAACTCCCATAGTGAAGCTAAAAGCATTTCCATCTCTTTGAACGTCCGAGCTGGTTTTCTATTGCAGCTTGTTTCTCTCTATACGTTGGAAAAGAAGAGGCGCTTTGTGGGGTTTTTTTTTTCTGTTCTGTAGGGAAGCACAAAGACACAGTCATATAACTCTTCAGAACGGAGCCGCCACTGAACACACCTGAGATTTATCAACCACCTCCCTGCCCCTAATGTCAACTCATTCATCTATTTGTTCAATCTTTATCTTTCCTTCAACAAGGATTTAATTTGTTTGACATTATTTGTTCTTTCATAGCATGAGAATGAAACAAACAAGAAAAAAAGATCCTGTCTTGTTCAACTTCTTCTTAAAGAGCAGCCACATTCAAACAAGCTGCAGTCAAATCAGCATTTTGCATTGAAAAGATGCTGATTCGTTTGTTTCTGTGTCTCTAGGTGTGTTGTGTTGCTGCTTTGTGGCCTCGCTGCTGTGTCTTTGGCCGCTCCAGTCAACAGTAAGCAATGACATCATCAGTACCACCATGCAATGTTCACTTTATACAAGCTAAACACCTGGGATGTATTTGGAATATCAATATAACTGCAACAGAAGGGTTATAATTAACACACATTTTGGGTAATAATTCGTTCATGATTGTTTTAGAGATCAAATGTCATCTTTACTATTTATTTATTATTTTCACGTGTTTTGTGGTTTAGATTAAAAGTATAGTATGGTTGAAATGTTTTGTTTGTTTTTCTTTACAGAGGATGGAGACAAAGACGGTAAATATTACTGGTTTAAATTGATCAGCTTAATATCAATTGTACTGTGTTTAAATTGTCTAAGAATACAACCTAAATAAATATTTGAACTTTCAAAATCGTTTAAAGACACCAGTAGCCAATCAGGGAGCAGAAGTGAACCTTATGTCACGTTATGTCTGTAATGTGCAGCTGGCTCCCCCTGCAGGCTGCAGTGGTCATTGCATGGTTGAATATTTCTGTTTGCAATAAATAAAAAGCAGAAATTTGTTTTTATTTTTTTGTAGAAAGAGGTGCAGCTCTGGTGGCACACATGAATGGTAGACACACACACTCTCATGGTAGTAAAAGCTTTGGCAAGTTGTTGTTATTTATTTATTTGTGTAATTGTTTGGTTTTAGGAGAACACGTTCCAAAACCATCTGCAGCTGAGCCAGGTAACTCAACAGAACAATGTGTGGTTATGGGTCAAAGCTGCAACAAATGTTTTATTCCACCTTGAATTTAATTTTCCACTATCAGTTGTGTTGTTGTTGATGATTTATTTATTTATTTATTCTTGTTTTAGAGAACGACACAAAAGAACATGTAATTGCTAAGCCAGGTAAGCGCAGAGCAGGGTCTGAACTCCAATCCTGCACTGTTTTATTAGTTATTGTAGCATTTTGTTCATGTTTGCATTTTGTTTTTAGGCTTCGTTGAGCCTCTGTCCCTGCTTAGACTGCATTTAATCAGTTTGTAAAGTTTAATCACATATTTTGTTTTTCTTTTATCTTGAAAATGTTTCAGAAGACAAAATAACCAATGCTACTGAGAACACCGACGGTAAGAACGAAGGTTGTGTGTTTGTTTGTGTTTACTGTGGAATAAAAGCCTGAGCGAGTTTATTAATTGATCACACTAACAAATCTACAAAAAGACACAACAAAAGCAAAATGATAAAAGAACCAGAGGTTAAAGGCACAACTTCTGACTTTTGAGCACATGTACCGTATTTTTCGGATTATCAGGCTCACTGTCGGTTTTTGAGAAAATTAAAGAATTTTAAGTGCACCTTATAGTCCGAAAAATACGGTACCCTTTAATCATACATCAACCAAAGGTATATTGTTGTACATTTTCTTAATAAAGGCAAATTAGTTGTTTTTTAATCTGCTAATGTTTTGTTTTAACTTTACTTGGAAAAAAGTACTGTTGCCAGAAGTTATATA
>NC_056516.1:32078305-32108728 GCF_014905685.2 Nematolebias whitei
GATGGATGGATGGATGGATGGATGGATGGATGGATGGATGGATAGATAGATAGATAGATGGATGGATGGATGGATGGATGGATGGATGGATAGATGGATGGATGGATGGATGGATGGATGGATGGATGGATGGATGGATGGATGGATAGATAGATAGATAGATGGATGGATGGATGGATGGATGGATGGATGGATAGATGGATGGATGGATGGATGGATGGATGGATGGATGGATGGATGGATGGATGGATAGATAGATAGATAGATGGATGGATGGATGGATGGATGGATGGATGGATAGATGGATGGATGGATGGATGGATGGATGGATGGATGGATGGTGACCCAGGCAAAATGAAGCTGTTTTGACCAGTAAATAAACGCATAATAAACGTGATGGGTCAGCGGTGACGCATAATAAATGCGACTTATACACCGAAGCGTCTTGTATCTGTTTTTTCCTCTTCGTGATGCTTTTTTTGACCGATGCGACTTATACACGGGAAAGTATGGTACCTAAATGTCTTCTGATTTAATTCATCAGAGCCACCAGCAGGCTTTTCTTACCCCAGTAAAATCTGGTATCACGTAAACACTTTTATTCAGTAACAGTGTTCAAACTGAATAAAGGTTTTTCTTGTTAGTTCTTAAATACTTCGTACTGTACTGTAAAGAAAGTTTTAACGTTTACATTTTCACAGTTTCCACAGATGGCAGTGATGAGTCTATTGATGGAACTGGAGGTAATTTTTATGTTCATTTACCTGTTTCTCTGTGTTTACCAGCCTGCTCATTTGTTTGTTTGTTTATCTGTTTGTGTTTCAACCCCTGAAGAAACAAAGGTCACTGATTCACCAGGTCGGTTAAAGTTTGAGGTTAAATATGGTTTCAGTTCAGCTAATGGATAAATTATTGTTATTTTCACATTCAAGTTTGGGTAGTAGTTGTTCTGACATTATGGTTTTCATATACTGTGTCAAAATGTCATAGTTTTTATGTTGTGAGCGTGAACAATTTGATGCATAATGCTTTTTCCATCTGTTAGATACCTCAGACGTCAGTAATGAAGACACCTCAAACGGAGACAGCTCTGAATGTGAGACAAAGGCTTTTAATTTTTCGAGTTACATGCGCCGATGAAAAGATTGCTAACAACAGATACACCTTAAAAACACTAAATTACAAAAAAATTAATCAGAGTTTACCTGAACTTGTCTTGCAGCTGATTCAGCTTCTGTGGAAACGACATATAAAGGTTAGTGAAGGTTTGAAGCTAAACGTATTATTTTATGTACAAAATGTGTCAATAATTTTAGTTGACTATTTGTTCATTCTCACAATCATGTATGATGGAGACCTTCTGTCAATATAAGGATCCGCCACTTTTCTTCAATAAGGCCATGATGAAAAAACTGATCAGGGAAGAATTTAATCCAAAATTCACAAAACGTGTGCAAAGAAAACCAGGAATTTTTACCTTCCTGCAGTCAAACACAGCAGTTATTATATACATAAGTTCATAACCTGTCATAACCGACCGCATCATTAAATAATATTAATATTTTCTCTTTTATTGTCTCATTTTATGCCACAGAGGAGAACAACAGCTCTGAAACAGGTAACTTTTCCTCTTGTTTACTCACCTGCTGACGTTTTTATCTGAGATTGTGTTATTATCTTTGTGTATCAACGAAACAACAGTCACCATAAAGAGAAGGTCCTGTTTAGAGATCGGAAAAATCCTTTAAAAAAAATTATTTTTTTCATTCAACCTTTATTTAAACAGATAAATCACATTGTATTTGCCTTTGATGCCAAAATGGTTCAATAATGTTAAATATTTTTTACTAAAAGTTTGATTTTAGACCCTGGAAACAAAATATTTGGATGAGAAAATATATTTTATAACTATAATAAAATTATTGCAGTCAAACATGGTGGTGGTGGTATCATTATGTGGGACAGTTTGACTGAGACAAAACCTGAAGAGCTAGTTAGGATTACTGGACATATAAAATACATTTTCTAGTGTCTAAAGCTGTCAGACTTGGAAATTGTTTTAATTTAACAAAACAAAAAAGTGTTAAACTAAAATCGGCATCAGGGATGTTCTGAAGTCACACATCCAGAACCTGGACCTGAATCCAGGAGCACCTCTCTGTAGAAACTCGGGTTAAGGTTTTGCTCTGACAAGCTCTACAAGATTACAGTAATAGTGAGAATTTTTACGACGCATTCACAATATTATATATGATCCATTTTTCTTCCGTACATTTTTTGGTGAGATTGTCGTTCCGCAGTTTTGAAGCTATTTCATCACATCATATCAAAACGTTCAGCTCTTTAAGGACAATCCTGCGATGACTTTTTATATTGGTGCAAATTTAGCTTTTTGAAATATTTAGCTTTTTCTGTCACTTTTTCCTCATAGAAAATTAATTGAGCTCATTTTACATCCTTTACATCTGTTTACAACCTTTTACTGCTCCTTTCACATTTTGTTCTGGTTCAGTTCTTTCAGCTTCCTTGTGCAATTTTTTTTTTTAATTCATCTAATTTCAGCTGTTTTGTGTTCCTTTCAGGATCTTTCTGCTAACAACAACATTTTTTAGCTTCTTCTAACTTATTTCTGCTCATTTCAGCTTGTTATGCTCCTTTCAGCTTATTTTTGCAAGTTTCAGCTTTTTCTACTATTTCAGTTAGCTGTTTTTATGCTTTTATGCTTAATTTCAGCTTTTTTCAGAAAAATTCTAATTTTTCGTGGTAATTTCTGCTACTTTCAGCCTATTTAATTTCTTTATGCTAATTTTAGTTTGTTATGCTCGTTTCAGCTTTTTCAGTTTCTGCTATTTCAGCTACTTTTTAGCTGTTTCGTGCTTATTTTTGATTTTATCAGCTAACCTTTTTTGAACTAATTTCAGCTCTTTCTGCTTCATTCTGGTAGTTTAAACTTCTGTCTGCCTTTTCAGCTATTTTTGCTAATTTCAGCTTTTTTAATCTAATTTCCAATCATTTTTGTGCTTATTTCTGCTTTTTTAAACTTAATCCAGCAAATACGAGTTCTTTCTGCTTTCTTGTGCTACTTTAGGCTAGTTCTTAATTTCAGCTACATTTCACACGTGTTTTTATTTCCTCGCTGTAACTTTGTGCACGGTTGAATGAGAATTAAATACATACAATATAGTTTTAGAAGGTTTTGGCAAAATCCCTCAAAATGACTACTGGTTAGTTACTGTAAGTTTAAAAACATCTAAAACATCAAAATCAAACCATTTCTCTTCACTGAATGTAAACATATGCAGGTTTAAGTTCCTGTCTGTTTATTTGTTATCCTGTTTGTTGACTTGTTTACTCGTTTGTTTGTGTTTCAGATGACGTCAATTCAGACGATACCAGCAAATCTCAAAGTGAGGGTCAGTCTGACGTTCACCATGCAGTTTTAAAAAAACATTGAATACATTGAGATAATATTTTAAGCATTTTATTGAAATTATCGTGTGTTTGCTTTTTGTTCATGTCTGTTTCAGACAATTCCAGTGAGGATGAATCTCAGGGTGAGTGAAGATCTTGTTTAAGTTATGAGCAAAAATATAGATTACTGAAAGAACAGATTTAAAAAGAACAGACACAGAAAATGACCATTTCATACCGACTCGTTGAGTTTTCCTCGTGTCTTCCTGTTGCGTTAACGCGTCGCTCTCTGATCCTTCAGATTCAGACCAGTCAAGTGAGTATGAGTCTCAAGATCATTAAAGTTTTAATGTTTGTTTTCAGTTAATAAGATATGTTTAAATATCTCGTTGTCGTTTGGCGCTTGTCTGATATTTTGTGTTTTCTTTTTTCTAGACTCTTCTGATGACAGTAGCGACTCAAAGGAAAGCACTGAAGGTCAGAGTAAGTTTTGTTTATTTTACTAATCATGTTTAGTGTTAAAGATATGGATGTTTTACTGAATAAACTCCATCTTAGACGAGCGATAAAACAACTCACAAGATGTACAAGGTGAAAAAAAAAGACAAATTATGACCTCAAGCCTCCACCCTCAGTACCTATAATCCAGTTAGTTCTTATGGTGCGTACATTACACGGGTCTGCTACTATTTCAGGACATAAAGTATATAAATTAAGTTATCTTGCTTTTATAAGTATTAGGTTCTACCCCTACCCCCCTGTTAATTCGCTAACAGCTAATAATGGAACAAATTTTCTATGAGCGGATGAGCGTTTTTGCTAACGTTGGAAACCGTTAGCAGAATTAGCTTCCGCTAAATTAGATTTCACCATTTTTAAGTCCGCTACCAAAATTCACAAGCTTGTTCCTGTCTGGAGTGGGCGTGTCTCGAAGAGTCCGTTAGGCACGCTATTGGTTGACTACATGTACACGTGACAAGACGTGATTGGTCGACGCAGCTTCACCTGGAAGGAGACGAAGACGTGTGATGCAGACTGAGTGACACTCGTCTTTGCGGTTAGCGGTATAGCGTTAGCGAAGCTAAATTTTTTGTTAGCGGAATATGGGTTAGTGAAACTAACTTTTTGGTTAGCTGTGCCCACCACTGTAGGCTCTAATACTCCTAAAAGTCCTGATCAAACATTTAGGTCTGAAACTATTGACAATATTAAAACTATATCAGTGTTTCAGCCCTGCATTAGCTAAAGATGCCAAGAAACAAGCTACATCTGTGACACATTGTCGAGCAACACTAAAACAATAGTTCACATCATATGAAGTGGGGTTATGTGGAAAAGTTATGAACAGACAATATCTTACCTGTTGTACATAGCTCTTTGAACAATCTCAGTTTGGAAAATTGAGTTTAATTTGGATTGAATCGATGAGCTAAATGTTAGCTTAAGTGGGTGGGGTCAAGACCAAAGTGGTTTGAACATTGTTTTAGAAATCACGATTAATTTCACACAACGGGACTATTCTTCTGCAGTACCGTTCAATGACAGCAACAAGAATATCACAGTATTTCGATCAAAACAACAGCGAATTGCAAAAATTGCAGCAATGTATGTTAATAAAAAAATCAACTCCAAAGTAGTTTTTTTTTTTTTTTAAGTTTGGAGTTCATTTTCAAAAATCAAAAATCCTTTTTGTTCTTGACTCCACTTGAACTAGCCTCTAAGTTAAAAGTTTGGTCATGTTTGAAAATTTTTTTCCTCAAAACTGAGGCCATTCAAAGAGCTATGTGCCACAGGTAAGATATTATCTGTTCATAACCTTTTCCACAGAACCCCACTTCAAAAGATTTGAACTATGTCTTTAAAAACAAGTCGTTAATTTGATTACACTGATGACAGCAATGTCTCCTTTGAAGAAACCACTCTGACTTACTGGCCTATGTGTGTTGTTCTATGTACTCATGTTCCCAAAATAGCTAAAAATATAATTTATCCTGCATAAATTAGTGAAAAACACTATTTTTATATTAGATTTTAACAAAGTGAAGAACGCAGGTCACGTTTGGATAGAACGAGCATGCATTAATGTTTTTTGTTGCGTTTCTGGAGTTGTTACAGTCAAATCATTTGCATCAGCTTTGCTTCACTCAGGGGTTGATTTTGGTTCATCAGGAAACTTTAGAGCGGGACCTGTTGTACCATAAATACCAATCTGCTGTTTGTGGTGATGTTCTGTCTGTGTAGGCGTGAGCTTGGACAAAGATGGAACTGGGTCCGACTCTGGTAAATACACTCAGCCTTCACTTACTTTATGTCGCAGTAAAAACACAACTTTACACGTGCTTCAATGGAAACACTGCACACGTCTATGCCTGCTCACGTAATAACAGTAAAACTATTCTTATACAACTTGTTTGTGTTCCCAGGGGCCTCCGACGTGTCTGACGGTAGATTTTTTTCATTCCCTTCTCAGCTGCTTTTTTTTTTCTTTCTTCCATTCTTCCTTTTTTGCATGTCATCGTCTCACCTAAAGCAGCAAAGACAATGGGACTAAAAATAATCTCAGAGCTGTAATTCAATCTACTTACAAATACTTGTGAAAACTGTCTTGTTGATTTTCTTTTTGAATCGACTGAAGCAACAAAAGTTCAAAATTGGATCATCCAGATGAAACTTTTTTCAACCTAACATCCTCGTTTTTTTTGGTCTTTTACTTCCTTGGGCTCTGTTCTTTCAATTTATTACCAAAATCTCAGTAGTAACAATACAAGTGTTTTTATCATAGACTACCTCTAACCTGTTTTGCATTTATTTGGTAATAATCATAAAACTTAGCTCTTCTGAAAAAAGTTCAAGGTGGTAAAAAAAGATCTTGTTCTGTGGTATCAAATAATTTCTGATCGATATCAAATGATCATTTACGAGCTCTTTATTTGAGAAATGTTGTGCCTCCAGTTAAGCCGATGGTTTGTCTTTATAGATGGAAGCGACGAGAAGTCTGATTCTGAAATGAGTGAAAATGGTAAGTTTGTATAAAACTTGTACTGAATATTTAATTTTCAAACATTCTTTTCTGAGTTAAGATCAGAACCTATTATTTTATACCAATGTCTGCTGTAACAAACCTTTAGTTTAGCTCGAACATTATTGTGGACTGCAGACACCTATTATTATCCATCCGACTTGGGTTTCTTAACTTTATTTATTTATATCTTATACACTCTTCCGTGAACTTTAATGTGGCCCAAACCGCAACGTGTACCCCCACAAATTTTATATCAAAACAACCAGCTCGGCATCGTGATGTGTGCTATTACTTTTATTGGCGTTTCAAGTTACCATGGCGACATATTTTGCTAACAAAGATGCCACATTTCTCCATAGGAAATGAATGAGAGAACACTCCTCTCACTGACTGCTGCTGTCAAGTCATGACTTAAGAGTGTAGAGGTCCCTGAAGAAAACAAAAACTCACTGTTTGTTTGAAACGCACAGAAAGTAATCATCAGATAAATGTCTAGAACTGATAAATGTTTGGAGCCATTTTGATTCAAGATGGCTGCCACAGCTACCTCAGCAAACATAAAATTAAATCCAACTCGGTCATTCTTTGAGATATAGAGCTGCAATTTGGTGAGGTTATAGCTGAGAACGTTCCTTATCACATACTGAATCCAAATTAAAAAATCCAAGATGGCCACCTTAGCTAAAAAGGAAAAATTTTGATAACTCTGCCATTTTTAGAGCTGTTCAGTTCAAATGTGGTATAGTGGTGACTGAGAGCAAACCCCAACACATAGTACTGTCAAATCACAATTTTAAATCAGCAGCAGCCTGGCAGTCCCCGTCCAAGTTTCTCCAGGAAGTTTCTAGTTGTTAATATTATTATAGCTGTTTTTGATGTTGGTATTTATAGGTGGTATTATTGTGTGACGTTAATAAACCACAACTCAGTTACAAAAGGGGGCCAAATTAAAAACTTGGTTCAAATGAAGGGTCAGCATCAGTAGAAACATTTAGTCAAGTCAGAAACCTGACATCTTTTCTTGGTTTCAGGATCCTCAACAAGAGTTTAATTGTTCATTTGAACTCCTCTGTCGCCCTTTCTACATCAGAAAAATTCAGTCTTTTTTTAATTTACTTCAGAGTTGGCCAACTGTTATCTGCACTAAATAAAATATGCTCGTTTATGCAAAATTAGAAATGTTGGGGGGGGGCCAGATAAGATGTTATTGTTAACAAGGGTCACATTTAGGCCTCGAGCCTTGAGTTTGACACATTTGCACAGGTGCATCTTCATAAGTTGCATCATCCACCTCTGACAGAAAGAAACTGCGGTGTGTTTTCTATGTTGCTGACAGTTAGTTACAGGATTGTTTGGGGAAAAGTTGGTAAAATAGTTTTGAAGCTGCTCCTTCCAGTGTAACAGTAGACTGGAAGAAACTTCCCTATAGCACAGAGTCATGTTTCATGCAAAGTGTTAACCCTCCTGCTGCCCTTGGTTAAAAATGACTTTGTTTTAAAAATTAAGACCTTGTGGGTCATTTTGACTCAAGGGCAACAGGAGGGTTAAACTGGAGCTAACACTGTTAGCATTGCTAGCTATATTACCAGTCTGTGTCTAATTCCTGAATGGGAATTTAAGTTTTTGCTTCATTGATTTCCAGCAAGATATTCTTCAACCAAATCCAAACCAAACATTATCACTGACTTTTATTAACAATTATTTAGAATTCAACAAGCAATATAAGCACAAATATTACTAATGTTGGGGGTTAAGAGTATCCAAAGGTTTATGCATGTTGCTCTGAGGCCAAGTTAAAAGTTCTGAGATTAGAAACTAAGGACAGCAGAACTGTAAATATAAAAGGGGTTTATTGACATTAACATGTGTGACACTACTGTATATTTTTTAGACTAATTAAGTTACATTTTGGATTTAAGCTTAAAACAGTTAAGTATAATTACTAACAGAACCGTATTTTCAGACTATAAGGCGCATTAAGCGAAACAAGTTCATTTTGACAGATTTTTGAGCGCTGTATACCACATAAAATCAGTTTGAGTTTAGTTCATGTCTGTAGCTGAACAAAATTATGACAATGAATCCAAAACAAGTCAAAATGGTAAGTCTGTACAATCTTATTGCTAAAAGGTAAATTCTCAAGCATTCATCTGGCAAATAATAATATTTTATGTGATGTGTATAATAGTTATAATGTACATTATGCTCTGGTAACCTGATGGTTTGTCTCCGTAGATGACAGTGAAGAGGCTGATGACAAGCCACATGCAAGTGGTAAGTCAGTATAACAAGCATTTCTCTGAAACAGAATCACTTTAGTTCTATGTATTTTTTTAATAATTATTGTAAATTATGTTCTTGTACCATCATAATTTCTCTCTATAGGTGAAAAACATGAAGACTCTGATTCGGAGATGAGCAAAAGTGGTAAATCAGTCTAATCTTACAATGCTAAAAGGTCAATTCTCAAGCACTCGTTTAAAATAAGAATAATTTTTTTAATGTATCTGTAGTGTTTATAATATTTATTATCTGCTGTATGCTCTGGTAAACTGCTGGTTTGTCTCTACAGGGGAAAGTGCAGAGTCTGATGCAAAGCCAAGTGCCAGTGGTAAGCCAGTATAGAATAGCAGTACTGAAAACTAAAATATACTGGTAGTATATATCTTATAGATATTTTAAGATATATAAATAAGATCTTATATCTTATACATATAGATTATGTTTCAGAGAGGTGTTTCTGTTTATATAGAAAACAGCGATATCTCTCTGAAACAGAATCCTAATGTAAATTGTCTCTATGTTCTAACATGATGGATTGTGTTTGTAGGTGAAAGTCAAAAATCTGATAGGGGTAAATCAGCATGACAGTAGTACTGTCTGAAATATAAATGTATTTAAATCTATGTGTTGTATTTGATTTGTATAATGTTTATAATCTTTGTTTCGGTAAACCGATGATTTGTCTCTGTAGATGAGAACAACGATGAGCCTACTTCTAGGATGAGTGAAAACGGGAAATCCAATGATAGTGGTACTGAAAAATAAAACATAAAGAGCTTCTTTGAAACAGATACATATTTTTTGATTTACATGTTTTTAATGTATATAACATTAACTCAAAGGTTTGTGACCTAATGCTTTGTCTCTGCAGATGAAAGCAAAGATGAGTCTATTTCCAAGGTGACTGAAAGCGGTAAGTCAATAATATAAGAGTACTAAAGAAGCTTCTTTGAGACAGAAGCACATTTTAATTCTTATACATAAAAAAAGTTATATTTACTGTATACTTTAAAATGAAATTTGTGACCTGATCATTTGTTTCTATAGATGAAAGCAATGATGACTCTAACTCCAGGAAAACTGAAAGTGGTGAGTCTATAGTTATAATTTATTGTAGTAGTGAGAAAGAAAATATAACAGAACAAAATGCTAACTTGAACTTGGCTAGAGTTTTCTAGGAATTAGGAATTCAGAACTTATATTTCTTTAATAATCGGCGCTATGGCAGAAAAAACGGTCACTGTCATTTTGAAGAACATCTGTGATCTTTATTTTGAAACTCATTTTCGAAAAATTGTCCTATTTTTCATTAAAGTTGTCCTCAGAAATTCAAACACTTAATTCTGGAGATTTTCACTTAATCAACTGCAATTTTAGTCAGACATACAAAACACTGTTGCAGAAAATAACCAGGGTTTTTGGGTCAACTAGAGAAACAATATAAGGAGAAAAAAAACCTACTGAGTCACTTGTTGCTGTAGTGATTCCCGCCATTTCTTTGATGATTCCTGCCATTTCTATGGTTATTCCCGCCATTTCTATATTCCTGCCATTTCTATGGTGATTCTCGCCATTTCTATGGTTATTCCCGCTGATTCTATGGTGATTCCTGCCATTTCTAGATTTCCGCCATTTTAATGGTGATTCCTGCCGTTTCTAGATTCCCATCATTTCTATGGTGATTCCTGTTGTTTCTAAGGAAGTCAAGTGAAAAGGAGGCTCTCAGAATAGCCGTTTTCAATAAACAGATAAAATTACAGATTAAAAATTGAGTTCCTCATAAAATATATGCTGTTAGACTTAAACTTTATGTTGAGGAATTATATCCATATTAGCAGCACGGTGGCGCAACTGGTAGAGCTGCTGCCTCTCAGCGAGCAGGTCCTTGGTTCAAACCCCGGTCCAGGGGCCTTTCTGGGTGGAGTTTGCATGTTCTCTCCGTGCATGCGTGGGTTTTCTCCGGGTGCTCCGGTTTCCTCCCACATACCAAAAACATGCATGTTAGGCTGATTGGTAACTCTAAATTGTCCCTAGGTGTGAGTGAGAGAGTGAATGGTTGTTTGTCTCGTTTGTCTCTATGTGGCCCTGTGATGGACTTGCGACCCGTCCAGGGTGTACCCCACCCCTCGCACAGTGATTGCTGGACATGGGCACCAGCGACCCCCGTGACCCAAAATGGAATAAGCGGGTAAAAGATAATGGATGGATTATATCCATATTGTATAAAGAGCTGATTTTTTTCTTTTGGTCTCATGTTTTTTCCTTGTAGATGAGCCAAGTAAGGAGTCAGACTCTGACATGATAACAGACGGTAAGTCAGTATAATATAAGTTCTGGAAAAAAAATATAAGTCACTTCTCTAAAATAGTGATCTAAAAACTATAAAGTGTATAAAAACAAAACTGCTATAAGTAATAATCACTATTCATTTTTACATCTCAATAATCAAACTTACTTTAACTCTTCTGTTAGCTCCATTGGGAATTTGGAATTTGACGCAAATTTAGTCGAGATTTAAACTCTTAACTGGAAAACTGTGTTGGTTCTGTGAAAATAATTTTTAGTTGTCAATTTAACACTTGTAGAGACAAATGTGTATTTTCATCCACTGATCGTGCGTCATCTGTGCTCGACCTAAAGAAGGAGATTTAGACATTATACTCTGTTTTATTTACTGACTGTGATTGTGAATGATAAATGGTCCCATGTAATCATTCTTACTGTGACCAGTCAGTGAGGAACAGAAATAACTAGTTGTTTTTGATATCCTCAAGGGCGGATTGACATTGATATGATAGAGTTGATATGATATGGTGATGTGTCTCAAGCAGAGTCCTTGACTCAGATACACTCCTTCGTGCCTGCAGTGGAACCTCGAATGGCAGCTCAGACATGGAGGGCGAGGGGCTGAGGGCATGGGCAGGAAGATTATTCTATAAAACTATCTTGTTCGGTCCAGAAAGTAACAGCAGGTCAGGGTTTCACATGGATGAGAACAATGATAACAGTGTCATCTTGTAATTGCATGTTCTGTGCATTGTTGGACTGCTCTCCAAAGCTTTGTAAATAAATCTGATGAACTACACCTTGGTCTGTTCTGGGAATCTCCTTTTTCTCACGACACACTGAAGAAAGTTTTTTTTTTCAAATGCTGTATATTTAGTGAACAAACTTCAATGTGAATAAATTGACCTTTTTGCCGTGTTTAATTTATTTATTTTTCTATACAGATGAACCAAGTCAGGAATCTGAATCCAAAATGAATGAAGATGGTAAGTCAGTATAAAAGTAGTTCTGAAAAATGAAATATAAAAGCAAATTTTAAAAAAAAATCACAACTCAAAAGTACTGTAAAGAACTGCACATAGCCACTAGAATAAAACTGCAATTAGTGATAGTCACTTTTACCGAACACAATTCAATTTACAATCAATTTGTTCAATGAGAATAAAAGCAGTGTTTCTTCATTAATATTTTTAATCTGATGTAGCACAATTGCCTAAACTATAAAGGGACTTCAGTCAAAAACTTAAGCTAAGCAAGAACTTGCTGGGTCAATGGTTGCTGCTGTGATTCCCTCATTTTGGTGTTTCACAAAACTTTTGACAAACATTTTCAAAGTCAATACAACTCTTTCTGAGATCCATAGATGTAGACAACAACAAAAAACCTGAAAACTGAATGGCTGTCAAATACTTAGAAAAACAGCATTGATGCATTTTTAATCTGAGTATATTCTACAGATACAAGTAAAGGTAATGTTAACTTTAAAACGAACTACAAATAAAGCTGTCAAGAAACAAAAAAGGCGGGAATCACTATGGCAACCAATGACCTAGCAGGTTTTTGTTTCTTATGTTTATGTTTCAGCCTCCACCACATTTTTTTCTTTTTAATTTTCTAAGAAAATGCATTTCATACTTTATCTGCACAAAAAATAAACTTAATTCATGCTGAGTTAAAAGTGTTGCTTTTTTTTCATAGAAGTAATATAGGTTTAGTTCAGATTTAAACATTTTCCTTAAAAAGAAACCGTGTTGTTATGTTATTAACACATTTATATTTGGCCTGATGTTTTTCTCTGTAGATGAATCGAGCGATGGCACTTTTTTCAAGTTGATTTATGACAGTAAATTATCTTAAATGATTTAATTCAACTCTGTTTAATTTATTTATACAGTCCCAATTCAGAAAATTTCTCTCAGTGCACTAAACCAAAAAATCTACAAATCCAATTTATATCAAATTACATTTAATGTATTTCAGTCCAAAACAGATCAAAATTCAAATCATAATGTTTTTTTTTATTAAATTGAATAAAAGAGCCTGTGGAGAATAGTGAAACGTGAATACTGTGACATAATAATGGAGAACACATGATGTAACTCTATCAAAAACATATGAATGAAATATAAATTGTTTTTCTTACTACAGTTAATGATTTACAATTGATTTCTTCAAATTTAAGACATATCATTTAATCCGTTGGAAGGGTTTCTAATGAACAAGTTATTTCAGACTTGTGTGATGTGTTACCCTTTTAAATAGTCAATTAGTAAATTTTATAGATGCACCTTCTAAGTGCAAAGCTGTTTTGTACTGTACAGTATTTAGGAGAAAAATAATCCACAAAAAAAATCTCTCTTTTTATCCTCCAAAGTCAGTTATTTGGTTTGTTAAAAAGTCTATGGCTAACTAAAGCTGAGAGAGTTATTAATTGTCTTACTATGTTATCATTTTTATCAAATCATTGACATAAATGGAATAAATATAGTTTAAGTATACTGTACCTCCTTAAGGCTTTGAGTGGTTTTGTATTTGACAAGGACACATTTCTCATGTTGTCTCTCACTAATCAAAAATTAAAATGTGTTAACTTTTATTTTCTATTCACAGAATCTGAAAGCGATGATCACGAGAGTCAGGAATCGAAGGACTCTAAGTCTGATGAAGACAAAGCAGAAGTCAAAGATGACAGCTTAGCTGCTGAGGAAGACAATGGTGCTGTGGAAGATGAAAACAGCCAGAACCAAGAGTCCAAAGAGCATGAATCAAAGGACAGTGAGGAGGTGGATGACAATGAGGAGGAGGAGGAGAAGGAGGAAGAAGATGCGAGTGACAGCAGTGAAGAGGACCAACAGAAGAGCAAGAGTGAGAGCGACGAGGGCGTTGATTTGAGTATGACCGACAGTGATGCGGGGGCCGACAGCGAGGACAGTGACGCGCCAGACTCCAAAGCCTCTGAGGACACCATGTCAAACGACAACACTGAAAATGAAGACACTAAGGAGTCCAAGCCCACAGAAGGTAAACAGTAATATCAAGCAGGGTTATCAGTTTGACCCTGCATGCAGAGTTGAGTTTTCCACCAGAAAAGGGATTGAAATGACTAATTTGTTCATTGTTAGCCACTAAACATCCAGTTTAAAAGAATAATCTATAATCTGGGTTATAAAATCATGAACACTTTGGTTGGGGCTAGTTGACGCTAACAACTTTTTACTTCAGCTAGCTACACCAACTAATACTATCTTTAAAAAGCCCAACAAAGTTCAAGTCATCTGGATGGTTTCTTTTTTTGTTGTTGTTGTTGAGACGTTTCGTCCTTCATCCAAAGGACTTCATCAGTCCGAGGAGCCACAAACAAACTCAGTCCCACAAGCAGAGTGTGTGGGACTGTGAACCACTTTGGCTATGGCTGCTGCAGAGGAGTCGACAGGGGAGAAGGCAGGCCCCTGAAACCAACTTATCACCAGCAAACTGGTTGGTCCACTATGGGACTGAGTTTGTTTGTGGCTCCTCGGACTGATGAAGTCCTTTGGATGAAGGACGAAACGTCTCAACAACCAAAAAAAAAAGTCCTTCAAAGTAAATTGGGGTAAAAGATTATCTGTCAGACGTTACTGCTATAGATGCAAGACTAAATGTTTCAAAGCAAGATACGGTAAAGCTGAAATGCTTTAATAAAAAGAGCAACAGACACTTACAAGTCACTTTTTGTTGCAGAGGCAACCACTGACAGCCAGTCTGCTGAGTCCAACTCCCACACCACATATGGTAATGTTCATTACTCTGTCTCACCACCAAATTTCATTTTTATCTTTAAAAGTCTATTTTACTGATCAGAATTTGACTTATCAAACTTAATTCATGCAGAACAATAAAAAGAAAATGCTACAATGGAACGATTTAAAACTTTTATTTTGAAGGGCTATACAATGGTAAATAAGAATTATCTAAATGTCTGTTTTCTTTTAATAGCCTTGATCATCTGAACTGTGGAAGCACACTGATGCCAGGTATCAACACTCACTGTCATTACTGATTAGGTTAAAAAATATCATAACGGTGGTTTATAGTTCCATTTTAACAGATAAACATAAGCTAGTTTGGGATGCTACAATTGAAACATAAATTAGGTTTGTCATTAAAAATCACCCTGACACAGATTTCAGTGCCATATATTGTAAACAAACAAAACAATATTCAGACTGTAAGTATTTCTGCTGTTTCCAGGACAGAAGCAATCAATGGCCACCACGGTGGATAACAGTTGCCATGACAACAACATGATAAACTGCATCTAAACTCCAGCTTCCAGTTTGTTGGGAGTCTCCAGCCTTTTTTCCCCCCTGATTGCTGTTCCTTTATTAAAGCTGCTTTAGGTTTACTATAAATGATGTCATAAAAAAAAAAAAAAAAAAAAGATGTCTTCCTCCTCTTTTGCTGGCTGCATCTCTTCGATGTGTCAGTTTTAACTTTAACTCACTGTTAGCCTGTTTGTTTGCAGAAACATTAAACTAGCTGCTGAGCTCAGATCTTCTGCTCTTTGTGTCTGATTTCACACACTAACGTGTACATACAGTCCTTCGTTTACTTTAAAAAACATTAATGATTATTTTTTAAAAGAAAATGCGGGATGACCAGACAACGATTGTACGCAAGAAACGGCTAATAAAGTTTGAACTGTCCGAAACTCCCAGAGTCTCTTTCTTTCCAAATGTTTGACATATTTCTGTGAGAAAAATGTAATAGTCTGCTATTTGTTTTTGTTAGAATAAATGTATATTTCATCAAATACGCCTGTGATTATTAAATATAACCAATATAATTCATTTGTAATACAGTACTATATGGCTTTCTTAATATAAGATACTAAAACAAGAAGAAGACTGTGGTAAATTTAGTAGAAAAAGGGCTTTAACATGTTGGAAACCATTAAAATATATATATTAGTAATAAAAATACTCTGCCTTAAAACAGACCCCTTTTAGCTTAATGTTGTAATTTTAGCAAGTCTCTCATGTGAACAAAAGTAAGAATATTTTTGTACAGCTTGCTATGATGAACTTATAATCAAATATAAAGACTTTTGAAAAAGGGTTCTGTGAGGATATGAGCAGGTATTATCTTACCTGTTGTAAATAACCTTATTTTTCCACCTCATTTCTTAAGGCTGGCTGCTCATATCATCACAGTCTCTGTGACCCACATCTTCAATCTCTCCATAAGCCAAAACTCCATTCCAGATGCTTGGAAAACAGCCTTTGTTCTTCCTTTGCTGAAGGGAGGAGACCCCACCTCACTGAACAACTATCGACCTATCTCTAAACTCTGCATTTTAGGCAAGGTTCTAGAAAAACTGATAAACTCTCAAATCCAAAATTACCTGGACTCATTTAACATCTTACCTCACCATCAATCTGGTTTCAGGAAACAACACAGCACAACCACTGCTTCACTGAATCTTAATGACGTTGTTGAAGCACTTGGTGCTAAAGATTATTGTGCTGCACTTTTCTTAGACCTGTCTAAAGCTTTTGACACTGTGGATCATAACATCTTGTGTCATAAACTCTCAGAAATCGGTTTCTCAGAACACACCATTGGTTGGTTCTCTAACTATCTCTCAGACCGGAGGCAATGTGTTCAACATAATGGTACCTCCTCCAGTTATTTAACAGTCAACAATGGTGTACCACAAGTCTCAGTCTTAGGACCCACCCTCTTTACAATCTACATACTTAATGTAGGTAAAAACATCCCTAATGAATCCATACATTTCTATGCTGATGACACAGTTGTTTATTGTTGAGCTAAAACAGTTGATAAGGCTTTCCAGCTTTTGCAATCCACATTCAACAACATCCAGACAGATTTGTTCCGCCTCAAACTTGTCCTAAATGCCGACAAAACCAAAGAGAAGTTTTTTTTTTCAAATAGGAAGTCGGTCCCAGCAGTTCTTCCTCTGATTTTATCCTCAAATGGTGTCCCCGTTGAGTTTGTTGATTCCTATAAATATTTGGGTATCTTGGTCGACTCACATCTCTCTTTTAAGCTCCATGTGGAAAACTTGGTAAAGAAACTGAAAGTTAAACTGGGTTTCTTTTCAGCAATAGATCCTGTTTAACTCTGAATGCTAGGAAATGCCTTGTATCTGTGACTTTCCTTCCCTCCATTGATTACGGTGACATTATTTACATGAACGCTCCTACAAGCACCCTGCAGATGTTGGATGCTGTCTATCATGGTGCACTAAGATTCATAACTGGCTGTGATTATCGTACCATCACTGCACCCTGTATTCACTGGTTAACTGGACATCATTAACTTCACGCAGACACTCTCACTGGTTCATTTTCATCTTTAAATCACTCCTTGGTCTGCTGCCTTCATACATCTCCTCCTACATGCCTCTGCGTGAGTGCAGCTACAGCGTGCGCTCTCAGGACATTATTACCTGCAGTGTTCCCTCAGTGAGAACTGAACTAGGCAAAAGGGCCTTCTCCTACTCCGCTCCTGTTTCCTGGAATATCTTACAAAAAGATTTGACGCTCTCGACCTTGACCTCTCTAAGTGGCTTTAAGAACCTGTTGGACTCCTGGCAGGGACTAATGCAGACATGTTCCTGTTTTTAGTTTTCTACATTCGCCTTAGAATCTAGCTGTTTTTTGTTACTTTTCTTTTTTTAGCCATTCTATTTGTTAAAAAAAATTAATCTGTATGCCTTTTTATAACTGTCTATTGTTGTCGCTGTTGTCCATTGCTGTCATCATTCTTTGTTAAAAGCAGGTCTGTCTTGTAAATGAGTCCTCGAGGCTCAGTGGGATTTACCTGTCTAAATAAAGGTTGAATGAAAAAATAGATCTCTAAACAGCCATAGTTTGGAGGAATAGTTGTTGTTTTTTTGTATCAAATTAATGAGCTTAAAGATAGATTATTGCTGTCTTAAAGCATTTCCATTGTAACATTTTGATGCTAATCCTATTTTTGGAGCCTTACTTTGCTGTCAAATAAAGGTTGCAGTTATTTTGGCAGAAATATTATATTATTTTAAAAATCTGATGGTAATCACATTTGTATGAACTGGTATCCAATTTATTTGAGATGTTTTGGTCTTGGTCTACTCTTGGTCTAGTTCAGACTAGCCGTTAGCTCATTTATCCAGTCAAAATAAAAATAAAAGTTTCAAAGAATGGTTGTTCAAAGAGCTATCTACAACAGGTAAGACACTGTTTCTGCAAAACCCCACTTCACAACATCTGAATAATATTTTTATGGGGCTCATGTGAAATCCATCTACAATAAAATAAAGTTTAATTAAAAATCACTTGTTTACAAAACAGACATCGTCTGGTGTCCACATATGCGTTATTGCACACGACAAATATACTCAAAAAACTAAAACATGTAATACAATAAATTGTTTTTCTTTGTCTGATAAATTTTCTTGAAATAAGTATAACTTTAAAGTAAAAATGTATGAACTAATTTTCAGACCAAACTCTGATAAAAATGTTTATGTTGATAAGCAGCCACAGAAAGCACAGGAGAGCATCGGCAGCATTTCCAGTAAAAACCTGAGTCAAACATGTATCAGAGGTGATCTGAGCCCTGCACCTGGTCCGACCAGATTCCTGAAGTTCAAGTTTTCTAGTTAACTGCTGCTCCTCCACATTTCTCTGCATGAATGGAACGTCTCTTTCAGCTGAGTCTTGCCTTGTTACTATATATACTATAGACTATATATATATATATATATATATATATATATATATATATATATATATATATATATATATATATATATAGGTACTGATTATATATTCAGAGATTCTTTATTGTCATTTGTGCCACATGTGGTGGAACAAAATTATGTACATGGTCCCAATTACATCCAACAATAAAATGTAAAAGAAAAACAGTAATAAGATCTAAGATATGAACTAAGAAAAACATCAACTAAAAATACACTAAGCACTCATATCATAAAAACAATACGTCGAACAGCAGCACGAACATGAGTCTGTGTGAGTAGTTGAGCATGCATGAACACAGCAGCATGAAACAGATCAGCAGCAGCATGATGTGATGTTTCACAGTGATAATCCTGATTAGAGATTCATGAGGCTAACATCTTCAGGGTAGAAGCTGTTCCTCAGTCTAGTGTTTCTACACTTAATGCTCCTCAACCTCCTTCCTGAGGTGAGTGGGGCAAAAAGTGTGTGTGCTGGGTGAGTGGGGTCCTTCATGATGCTTTTGATTTGCTATGATTTGATTTCATGATGCTATTGATTTCACATTTTATATGTACAGGTATTTACAATAATTTTTTTGATTACTTGTAAGTGCAACACCTAGCGAGCAGCTAGCTGTAGAACTTCGATTGTTGGTGGGAAAATCATCACAATCACAAAAATAATTTGGTAAAATTAAAGTGACAGCAGTGGCAATGTCTATAAAATAGTGTTTGAATAGAGAGCCATGAAATTTTAGAGACTAGAGTTGTTTTAAGATGACAACAATTCCCTCTGGTCTTGGCTCTACTAGCTAACTCCAGTGGTTCCCAACCCTCATCCTTGAGGAACACCATCCCACATGTTTTAGTTGTTTCCCTGCTCCAACACACCTGATTCGGTGATTTAATTACTTCATCATGTTCTGTAGAAGCCTGTTAATTACCTATTAATTAAAATCAGGTGTGCTGAAGCAGAGAAACAACTGAAACATGCAGGATGGTGTTCCTCAATGACCAGGGTTGGGAACCCCTGATTACTAACTGTTCTCTTTTCAATAGTTGGAATTTAACTCAATTTCTCCAAAGTGAGGTCGTTCAAAGAGCCATCTTTAAATACATTTTCTGAAATGTTAAAACATTTGGGATGGCACGGTGGATTAGTTGCTTCTCAGCAAGAATGTCGCCGGTTCAAATCCCAGCCGAGGGCCTTTCTGGGTGGAGTTTGCACGTTCTCTCCATGCATGCGTGGGGTTTCCTTCCACAGACCACAGACCAAATGCATGTTAGGCTGATTGGTAATTCTCTCTAGATGTGAGTAAGAGAGTGAATAGTTGTGCCTCGATTGTCTCTATGTGTCCCTGCGATGGACTGGAGACCTGTCCAGGGTGTCCCCCACCTCTCGCACAGTGATAATTGGACATGGGCACCAGTAACCCCCACAACCAAAAAACGAAGAAGCGGGTAAAGATAATGAATGGATGGTTAAAACGATTGTTTTAAGGTCTCCGAACTTTTTACCGTAGCCCGGACAGAGCATGTGAAGGTGAACACGGGTGTGTTGGAGTGGGAGGAGTCAGGTACTTGGTGCCACAGGTTGATGATGTGGAAGACCGAGTCCTAAGTTTGGAGAAGATGAAGTTTCTCTCAATGAAAGCTGACCTGCAGGTCCACAGGTTAAATGACTCGCCAGCTCACACTAAGACAGGGGGGCAGGAGGGCCCTTCCTGCCCGATGAAAGGGTTTTGTTTCTAAAAAGAAATCCCCCGATTGGTTAATGGGGTCGTGACTGAGGCCAGCAGGGGGTAAAGCACTGGAGCCTGAAAAAAAGAAAGCTAAGTGTGAGTCTGTTAGTGTGCAACGTAAAACAAAGCTTTGTTCAGGTGGGTTTCACACAGGAGCAGCTACTGGGTGGATTTCTGTAAGAAGAGATCTACCTTCACCTGAGACGTGCCGAACTGAGCAGGTGTGGAAGAACACCGTGTTCTGATCCAGAAACCAAGAAAACCGTTTGTCCGCTCAGTTTTTTCCAACTTATAACAACTCAAAGCAACAGCTTATTTTTTTATTTAGGGGTCTTGCAGCTGTACATCCAAATTATGTTCACAACATAATTTCCTGTGAAAAAAAACTTCCAATAATGATGATTCGGCGTTTGCTTCTGCAGCCATTTCTCGTTGCCCAACAGTCCCACAGCTCTTGTTTTCCGTCGGACATCAGGATCAAAGGTCCAGGTGAGCTCCAGTCACTCAGAACTGAGCTGGACCAGGCTGCTAGAACTTAAAGTGCACCTAATTCCTGTTCTGGACCTGATCCCGGGGTCCAGACAGGTTCCAGCTCGGTTCTGATTTCAGGATATTCTGCAACAGATTGATGCAAACTCGTGTTCTGCCCTGATTCCCACAGACAGCGGGAAACTGGTTTCAAAAAGCACATTTTGTTCTCAAACTCAACGAAATGTCTTAAAATAAAATGTTATTTAAGTAATATTTCATCTAAATGCTTCTTATTGGCTTATGTTAATAAAACAACCAGAAATCCACAATAAACTCAGTCATCTTCTGAAAATGTACCTTTTTAATTCAGATTATTAAAGGACCAACAGAAGTCAGTTGTTAAACTCATTCTGTGTTGGTGTTTTCTTTATTTTACCCAGTTAAAAGCAATAATGTGTCAATGTTTATTTTTATTTTTTGCATAATATCAGAGTGACTACTTGTGAATTGATCCCTTTTGTGATCTACATTTGAATTTTTGGCAAAAAAGGAATATTAATAAAGTGATACAGTTTTCTCCTTTCTGCTAAAATGCAAATTATTATCATTTTAAGACATTTTAAGACATTTTAAGACAATGCAGATTGTAGATATACCTTGACTAGAGTTAAATAAATGGTAAAACAGTGATTTTCAAGGAAAAGGGGAGATGGGGTCCATGGATGTAGTTCCAAGGAATGTTGGCAGCTTTTTCCCGGCAGCTCTCCATCACTTTAATAAAGCTTCCTTTCTATACGTCCTCTAAGCCTGAGCACACACGGTAACAAAGAGCTGCAGCTCTGAGGGTTCACTGAGGTGAAACTGAAGCCTGAAACAAACTGGCCCTTTTTTTTATTCGTGAAACTGAATCCACTTCATATTCGTCTCAGAAAAAAATCCATTAAATTCTCGTCCCATTCATTATTTTTACACAACATGAAATCATGAGATCCTAAAACTGCTGTTCCAACGTGGGGGGTTATTTATTAGCTAACTAGGAGTTTTTAAAGATTTTAAAGCACCTCTAATGTAATTGTTGAGCAGTAATAATATACATGAACGAGAAAAGGGAGAAAATCATCTGAGTATAAATTTAACGGATAATCTTTTATTCTTTTTCCAGTCCAAACTCTCAGCTGTTTGATAAAAAGACAAAAATAATTACAAATTTATTAGCACTTATTATTACTCACTTATTTGAAACAAACATTTTAAACTGGGGGTTCCTTATACGCTCAGTGATAAAAATAAAAATAAAAGCGAGGAACTAAAACAGTAAATTAATGTTTCATTACTTACTACTGTTTTTCTTTACAATTTGTATTTTTGTTAGATGCAACTGGGACCCTGTGCACATAGTTTCTTTCCACCTCGTGTACCACATGTGATGTGAATGACAATAAAGAACCTTGAATCCTTAAAGGAAAGCATGACACCCACCATCTTGCATGCCAAAGATCTGTTAGCACCAGGGGGTGGAAGTAACAAATTACAAATACTCACATTACTGTAATTAAGTAGATTTTTTTGGGTACTTTATGAGTATTTCTTTCAAGTGTGTAATTTTACTCATACTTAAGTACAATTTAGACCATATAGACTTCTTTGCTACTTTTAAACTCAGAAGTCGCTACAGAGTACAGCCGCAGTTTGAATTAATATTCAAACAGTTCATCTGCATCTTTGTAGCAATAAGGCTCTCAGATCACGGACGTGCCAGTTATCTATGACGTAAGCAAAGGACAACTCCATAGACTACAGAGTCATTGATAGACCCAAGATATGGAGAAAAAGCCAAAATGGAGACAGAGGACAACACTGTCAGCAGAGACAATGACGAGGTAAAGGCTGAGGACGAGCGCCCGTGGTCGTACCTGGAGGAATGTTTCATGTACAGAGGGTGAAAAGGAGACAGAGTCCAGATGCAAACTGTGTTTGATCTCTACGGTGATAGCAGCTACAAGACTTAGCATCTAATCTTAAAAAAAACATATTGTGGTACATGAGGTTTTACACCTGTATGATATTGCTTTTTTATTGTTTGTATGTGGGTTATTAGTTTGACTAAGTATGCAAAGATCTTAGATACTGTCACTGCCATCAGTTTGCCTGGTACTAAAATAAGACGGAGCTTCAGAGAAATGTACTTTGAATGTAGCTTTTACACAGTAAATCAAATTGAATGTCTTCTATTGACAACACAATAAAACATCAAGTGGTTAAAAAGTAATTAATACTCTGAGTAGTTTTTGAGAAGAGTACTTTGTAGTTTTACTTGAGTATTTTATAACACCAGTACTTTTACTTGTAATTGAGTGCAATTTAAGCAATACAACAGTACTTGTACTTGAGTACAATTTTTCAGTACTCTTTCCACCTCTGGTTAGCACTCAGTTTATGTGCTGGGGAGGACTCTCAGCTACAACCAACCAAGTTTTAGCTCAAAATCTGTAAAACTGACTGAGTTGTAGTGATTTTTGTGTTGGCTAACGTCGAGTCACTGTGGCGGCCATCTTGAATCAAGTTAATCAGTTACTGATGTACATCCATTGATTACTTTCTGAGCGTTTTAATGAAAGCTGTGCAGTGGTTTGAAAGATATTTTGCTGACAGATATAATGAAAAACAAAATCACCAACATACATTGGCAATTACATGATCACTTGCTGCCATGTCAGGTACAGCTGCAATAACTGGGTCTCACAAAAAAGTTCACTGTGGTGGCTCCGCATCATGAAGGACTCCACTCATCCTGCACAGTCTGTTCCAGCCCCTCCCCTCAAGCAGGCGGCTGAGTAGCATTCAGAGCAAGACCACGAGGCTCAGAAACATTTTCTTCCCTGCGAATGTCAGACTGCTGAACTCGAGGCTGCACTTAATTCAGCTTCATCTTATATATTTTTTTACTTTATTTATTATATATATTTGTACTCTTTTGTATTTATTTATTTATTTATTTATTGTTAGGCTTCTTGATCTGGGACCTGAGTCTGAATTTCGTACCACAAACATGCAGATGTGAGCTGGTATGACAATAAAAAATCCTTGAGTCCTTGAAGAAGGGAGCAGCCAAAAGAAGAAGAGAAGCAAACTTACAAACGCTGGTGCTACAGAGAGCCTTTTACTGTTTTATTATTTATTTTTAAACAATTTTTTTTTAAGTTACAGTTTCAGATTTTTTATCATAGCATCAGTTCCTTTACAAATAAAATTCTTACTTAGCCTGCAGATTTCTGTGAGCTTTGAATAATTAACAGCTGCACCGTGTTTCTAATTTCAAACTGGGTTGTTTTGTTGGTTTTCGTGGTTTTTATGTTTGTTCCAAACCCGTTATGTCTTAAAAAAAATATGCAGCAAAAAACTTACATTTTAATTCGGAGGTGAATGGGTGAGTGTAAAACAGACTTCACGTCTTCAAGATGACAAAATTCTGAGAAAGTAGCCAGATTAGCTTTTCCAGAGTTTCAGTTTATTAAAGGGAAGCTGATGCTGGAGATTAAATCTGCTGGCAGGATTAATTTCACCAAACATGGCGGCTCTCGCACCCAAGTGGCTGCAACTGGACTCATGAGGTCACAGACTGTTCACTTTTAGTTTGCCGCCCACATTCACCTCAATTAATAAAGGAAGTTTTATCCTAAAACTATAAAATCAAAAACAAATTTGGTTTAAACTGTTGTCTTTGTTTGTTTTATTTAAATTTAAGTTTTGAACGGGTTTAGAGCTAACCTGGTTCTCGTAGAACAAAATGTTTGACACCTTAAAACCTTAAGGACACCTTAAATTTAAAGTTCAGTGGGGTTCTGTGGAAAGGTTATGAATGGTTAATATCTTACCTGTTGTAGATAGCTTTTTGAATGACCTCAGCTTGGAGAAATGATTTAATTCTGACCAGATTGAACAGATGATGACTGAGACTGATGTGGATTACAGCAACTCCAGAGGGTCGGTCCTCTCAAACAAGACAAACTTAAATGTTAGATTAGTAGAAAACTGCACCTAATTAGAGGTTAATTGGGTTTAGTACAAAACTGACTATAAAATTAAAAGAATTTCTGTCAAAAACCCAAACATAAATGGTTGTGATGTCTTTTAACTACAATGGACAAATTAATCTGTTTAATTTAATCCCTGTTACAGATTTAATTTAAAATCAAAGAAAACAGAAACAGACAGCTCATTCTTGTTGGATTTGTACTTGATCTGGTTTTAAATATATTTAGCATTTTTTTTATAATTGGAAAAAATAAAACAGCTTCAATCTCAGAAAATGTTATAGTTCATGCAAACACTAGTTTATAAACCATTGCTGTCAGTTTTGCTTTACAGTTGTTTACAGTAAATTATTTGGATTTTTTTGTTTGTTTGTTTGTTTGTTTGTTTTGTTTGCAAGCAAATAACAGCAGCAGCAATTAGCTGTAGCACTTCCAATCTACTTCTGTTGGAACAACTGTGTAATATGAAACTGAAGGAGGCGTAACGATCAGAATCAGAATAAACATTATTGTTATTGCACAGTTAAATACAGCGAAATCACGTTCCATACGGCCGTCTTGACTGCCCTTATTGCTTAGATAGAAAAAGGGAAGACAACATAAGGAGAGAGAGGTAAAACAAAGATCTCTCACACCGTGTCCTTGACAGGGCACAGTTAAGCATCGTAGACACAAGACATATGCATGGACGACAAGATGGTGAGATTTGTCCATGATCACTTCCAGGTAGCTTCCATAGTCCTGATAAGATGTTACAGTGTCTCTCGGCCGGTACAGCTCTGATAAGCGTTTACAGAAGTTCAGGACATTTACATATCCACCAGGAGCAATTTGAGATAAATTGGCCTTCCAAGGCCAGCGGGGAGGCCAGATTCAGACAAACAACAATTGTTTGGAGGCAGACTCTTATTCCTGTCTGCCTTCAGTTCTGCTGGAACTCTGACCGCCGGTCAGTCGAATCCTTCATGCCAGCGAGTTCCAGGGAGCTCGAAAAGCATATGAGTCTGAGAGCACGAAGCACAAGTTAATCCTTCACATGATCGGAAGCTTTACCGTGGTCCAAACTGCAGCCGACGTCTTCCTAATTTGTCTGTATCCTAGTTATCCACCGATTTCAAAAAGCAGAAACCCTGTTATCATAAATCCAATTTGTACGTGTTTTATCCATGACATACCTACTGTAGCTGCATACGTCCATCCGGGCTTAAGGGCTCTCCAGCACCCTGTCTCTTGAAAAAAAAGTATCAGATGCATTGAGAGACCAGCTAACCAGATCCATAATAATAATTTATGGTTTGGAAGATGTGTAAAGAGAGGATCTGATACACAGGATAAAGAGCAAAAGCAGGAGAGGCAAGAAAAGCGTCTGTCTTGTTCAAGGGCAAGTGAGAAAGAAACAACAAAGTAATAAAACAATAAAAACAGAGTTTTCACACATTTAATGTTTGATGTTGAAGTTGCTTAAAGGAGGCAACGATTCATTAACTCGTAAATTTGGTCCAAATTAAACTACCTCTCCAAAGTGAGGGTGTTTACAGAGCCATCTAGAACAGGTAAGATAATAACTGTTCATAACCTTTCTACAGAACTACACTCCAAAAACCCGGACTTCCTTTTCACAACTTTTTGAAGAGGACTCCAGGTGGAGCGAAACATCGCTCACTCCTCTCAGTTTCCATATCTACCTGTTAGATACGTATTCAAAAAAGTTGAGCTGGAATCTTTTCAGCTTTTTTTTTTTTTTTTAATATTGCCTTTTTCTGTTAGCTTGATTAAAATTAACATCTAAATAATGTGCTGCTCCGCAAGTCTTTGAAGGCCCAAGTGTTTTTCTTTCACGTGTTTGGAAACACATGGACAGAGTCTCATGTTTCAGCGGAACAATACGAGTCTGTTTCAACCAAGAAGTTAATTATAAATGAAACACGATCCAGAAAAGAGCTTTTGGAGGTGGGAGACGAGAGGACAGATAAACAATCAGTTTGATAAACGAATGAAGTCGCTGCTGCTTTAATGCACTAAATACTGCAGAGTGAATGACGCTTTCACTGACTTTGCATGCCTGTGTGGCGTTTGTGCACGTTACTACATGCATGTACAGTACGTGTGTTGATCTGCAGGTTAGCTGTGCCCTCCACTGGCTGACGGCTCACACTGAACAGCTCCGCTCCATCACAGCCCTGATGGAGTTCCTCACAGCAGACCAGACCTGCAGAAATAAAAACTCAGCTCAAATGTTTCAATTTGATCCAATCAGAGTTCGTCTCAAAACTTTTCTGAACTCCACTTTAAAGTAACTAAACTGTGACTTTGTGCAAATGACCCTTTAACCTTGAGAGGATCTGTGCGTCCTCAGTGCTTCTCCCTCTTGTAATCAACCACCTGTTGTCCTTCGGGTGTTTGAGTTTATCCCCTCGTCCGTCTCCATTTATTCTGCGTTTCCTTCTTGTTCCTCCGTCCGTGGATTGTCCCTTGTGGCGTCATCTTCCCCCGCCGTGTCTAAGTTTTGCTGCCACGGCAGCTTTTGTTTTTATTGAAATAACTTGTTTTTTGAGGCTTGGAGCGTCCCGAGTTCAGTCCAGCAAAACCTACAGGTCATGGTAAACTACCGTATTGTTCGGACTATAAGGCGCACTTAAAATCCTTTAATTTTCTCAAAAATCGACACTGAGCCTTATAATCCGGTACGCCTTATGTATTAATTCTGGTTGTGCTTACTGACCCCGAACTGATTTGATGTGGTTATTGTGAATAAGTTAAATAAAGTTTGTCTTATCTGTTTTGTTTCGCGTAATGCGCCTTTCTGTTGGGGCGTCTGAAATTTTCACAAAAGCTGAATTTCTCACGCACATTTTGGCGTGTTTGATATGTTAGTGCAAGTTCCAGCTAATGAGAACATGAATGTCTGTAAGAATATTAACTGGGAAGACGTTGCAAGTCAAATCAGTTCAGTTTTAATCTTAATTTTGTGCCCCGACAGAGCTACACACGTGCTCCTCGGTCGCAGCTTCTTCTCACGTCACCAAAGATGGAAAAGTGTTTGTACAGTGTAAAGAGGATTTCTGTGTCACGACAACTCAAACGGTTCATTAGAGAGAGGAAAAATAAAAATTTTAAAAAATCACAAATCACACGACGCAAACTGGAGATGAGCTTTAAAATCTTTTTACTGTTTTATATTAAATAGCACATTACCAGAATTGTTCCAAGACATATAAAAGTTAGTCATAAGTAAATATAAGGATTATTGTTATGAACTTGTTTACATCGGCCTTTTCTTATTCTTGAAAAATTCTGCCTCGCACATTTTCACACCCAAAGCTGAAAGTTCTGATAAATTCACGAGACTCAACACAAACAGTCTTTTAGACTTTGTTGCTGGACTGTCATTTCATATAAGTGTTCATTTCACAATGAGATGAAGACAGAAACACCGGACAGTCCATGCTGCGTGACGGACTGGAACTGGATCTCTGCGCTCATGAACTCGTTGATTCGGCGTTATCAAAGCTCACGACTGTCCTCTAATCCTCACGCTCGTTAGATGACCAGCGTAAACTTTTCACTCCACCTTACTACGTCCTCACATTTACTGAAGGTCCAAAAGGCTTTTCACAGCAAAACTGTTTTACCCTAAACCTCATGAAGACACGAGTGAAAAATCTGCTCGTTTTCAAGTGTTGTGCATATTTATCTTTTATTTATTTATTGAGTTTCGTCTCTTCTTACTCTTTAATGGATGTAAAGCATTCATGTGTCTTTTAGACTTTTAGTTCAATAAAAAGCCGAGTGATTAAACATGTGAGAAGAGCTGCAGCAAGTGTTGTCGCATTGTAAAGTCGTTCAGAAACCAACAGACCGATGTGGAGTGACCAGTAGAGTTAATTTATGCAAAAACATGAAAATGGTGATGAAGGTGGAGGTCAAAGGCCCGACACTGACGCACACCCTGACTGTATGTTCATCACAGGTACCGTCTTTGTTTCTGAGGTCTGATCCTTTGCTCCCAGTCATAACAAAGTCCGGCATGTTTCAGTGAAGCCTTGCGGTGCAGCTCCACCGCCGGTGAAGCTGAAACGGTGCAGTGTAATCGTGTCGTTCCGTTTATTTTATATTAACACACGTCAGGACGGGTCCAACTGTGGACGGTTACTCAAAATCCAACGCAGCATGTTGGAATGCTAACATGCTAACAGGAGACGAGCTGGAAGGATTCCTACAGTTTGTGAGGATTTCATGACTTCACATTCAGGAAAGGATTATTATTATTATTATTTTTGTCTTTACGTTCTAAAAACTCAAAATAAACCATGAAACAAGCAAACCGCTTGAGTGCAATAAATTCTCCATCAGCCCTGCTTGACTTGAAGAGGCCACCTGTGCAGGTGAACCCTGCACCTACAGCAGTGCATGATGGGAGGCCCCTCATCCTGCTGATTGGATGAAACAGAACAGAAGAAATGAGTAAGTTGATTTTATGTAGTGTTTCTGTTTGATTTGTGAAGTGGACTGTCGTCATGGTTGCGGCGGCTCTGTTTGTAGTTCTTTAGTGGTGGTAGGATGAGCCCCTCCTCTCTGTCGTGTGTATAAATCTGTGCTTGACGGAGGAGCTGCAGCTCTTCAGCTGCTTTGCTTTAACTCAAGGGAGACGAACGCAGACAGCAGCATGCTGCCACTGTGAGTAAAGATGGTTTTACTGCCTAACACTGGAGCTGATCGCCCCTGTGTTGGTCTTTATGGTGCTTGTACTGGTTTTCTGATTAACTGAGGCTTTTGTTGCTAATAAGAAATAATGTCTTCAAATTGTTGATTTGTTTATTAGACTTGTTTATTCCAGCCACAGTATGTCTGCTTTTGAAACTCCAGATTTTGCCATGACGTTATATTTTATAAAAACATTTACTTTGTGTAATTTAGTATCATTACTGAGTTATACAAGTAGTTAACAAAATATAACTTTAAGCTAGTTGTACAGATCTGTGCTCTTGACTTTAAAGTGTGTTAACGTCACAATTTAACGCTTTGTCCTGATTGGTCGATCTTTATTTTGATTGGCCAATCAGGTTATTACTCTGACAGTTGTGTTCAGAACCATGAAAGTGTGAATTATTGACAAAAATTTGACTTGTATTTTGTTTAGAGATGCACGATATTGGATTTTTGGCTGATATCCGATGTTAAAACTTATTTGGTCGATAACTGATAACCGATACCAATACCGATATATTTTTTTCCTAGACCTACTTACAGAGACTACATAGCTTTCTCTACTGTTGAATTAAAATACTACATTATTCTGTATGGTCTTTGTCAGTTTGGCTGCTACCAAATGCAAATGTCAAAAAGGGGGTTGAAAATGATGAAACTCTTCAACTTGGATTATGTTTAATGTCAGATTTACTCTCTCTAACACAATGACAACACTCGAACAGTGCAAATTTG
>NC_056516.1:32109128-32149528 GCF_014905685.2 Nematolebias whitei
GATGGATGGATGGCTGGATGGATGGCTGGATGAATGGATGGATGGATAAAATTGTACACCAAATGAAGAGTCAAGCGGGCTCTTCCGCACCATTCTGAATGCAATTTTTGCCCATTCTTTTTTTCCGTTTTCAAATGAATCCTCAAGTTCAACATTTGGCTTTTACTGATCTGAGAACAGTAGAGTTCTGAGAAGGCTATTCAAATTTAGTTGCAAGTGGGCCATATATAAAAATGATTAGGGGGTTTGAGCGCCACAGGTAATATTTTTTTTTACCTGCTGCCAAAAGGCAAAAACAGACGGTCACGGTTCTGTAATTGTGTGCGACTAAAAGCATTTCAAGAACCACTGGTTGACTTTGAATGAAACTTTTAGAAAGTTATCACTGGATGTACATTGATGTGCGCAGTATGTACAGTAAAAACCAGAGTACTAGAACATAGTTTATTCACTAAACATGCTAAATACCTGAGCAGGCGCTTGAAGGAACACGTAGCATGTTTTCATGGTAAATTACAAACTCCTGATTAGCTACACACCTGCTTGCAACTCTAAATTAACCTGCACATACATAGAAAAGCCAGTTAGTAAAGGGAGCCAGCAGACTTGTTGAATCTTTATGTCCTTAAACAAAAAGCTTTTAGATATTTAGATTAACCCTAACTTGAAAACAACTGTATTTTCCAGCTTATAAATAGCTCCGGAGTAGAAGTCTCATCAGTCAAAAAAACCTAACTGGCTTTTCGATGCGTGTGAATGTTTCTGTAAAGTGTCCTGAGACAACTTTGCTGTGAATTGGCGCTGTATAAAATAAACTGAACTGAATCTGCATCTTTCTAGACTTCTTCAGTCGTAACAAAAATGAGTTGGTTACGTTTGTGGTTTTTATTCTGATACGTTAAATTACCCAGAATTTTAATCTGGAATTCAATTTTTGTAGAAACGTTTAGCCAAAAGTTAAAAAGTGATCAGAAGTGACTTAATTTTTTATTCCTTTAGCTGCACCTTAATCTTTAGTAAAAGCTGAATGGTTTTGTCTCTGATCTTACTGAAGCCATACTTCCCATCACAAGGCCAAAAAATTGAGAGGGGGGAAAGAAAAAAAAGTGATGCTTTGTAGATTTTAAGAGATAAACTGCCAGATTCACTGTGTTTAATAACGTGTGAGCTATCTGTAGGAGTGGAGTGTGTAAAACCGTATGCAGGTTATGTAACGGCCCTGTGGAGACCGCTGGAGAGCGTTCAGTGGGATGTTTATCGGAGGAACACGAGATAATGAGATTTTCAATCAGACCTTGAAACAGACGAGAGGATTGAATCGTGACGAGCTGATCTATGTTGGCACGCTCAGGCATTGACCCGTTTGCACCTGCTAACACAACCGGGAAATGATACTAACCTTCCTTAAAGAAATGCACATCACCCTCCGCCTCACAAACCAGTTTTAAACAAATAAACCTTTAAACAAATACCCATACAGTATGGTTTACAGCTTCACAGAAAAGTAAATCAAAATCCTATTACTAGTGAAAATGTGCATTTTATTATAAAAACATTTATTTCAGGATAATTAATATCCTTTTAATGATCAAATTCAAGTGTCATACTTGTTTAGCTGCAGCTTGCACACAATTTCATGCAAAAGTCCATCTCTGCATTAAACTAGAAAATATTGCCTGCTCTGAAAATGCTGAGGGACTTTGCTCAAATTTGCTGAAAAAGGTGGAAGTGAAATTCATAACAGCTGAACTTTCAGTGTTAATTGGAATAATAATTTAAAAAAACTAAAAAAAAAACGTGAAACAGAAGGACAGACAAAGTAGAACGATGGAAAAAGCGCAAGGAAACAAAAACGGACGTAAAAGTGCATTGGAACACTAAAAGGACACAGAGACATAAAAAGACTAGAAGGCTGCATAAGAAAATGAATTCATATAGAGAAAAATTAAGCATAAGGAGAGTAAAAAGAAACCAATGTATGAGGTAAAAAGACCAAAAGCACACAGATATATAACGTTTTTATAGGATTCAGAAGGAACCATAAAAAGACATGGAGACATATAAAGAGAAAAAGAAAAGGCAAGGAGACAAACGTAAGCAAAAAAGATGCATACGGATAGCAAAAGGATCCATACGGAGACATAAGAGGTGAGAATGAAAGATTTTTTAGGGATGAACGATATTGGAATGGACAGTGCTTTTTATATCAGTGAGTTATTTTGATGGAATGGCCAATATTTAACTTTATCGCTAATATTGTCCGATACCATGCCGATAATATCGTGCATCCCTAATTTTGTTATAAAATTAGTTTTTATTGAGCCGTGAGAGATGAAATGATTAATATGTATTGATTTTTTTTTTTTTACATTTTCTTATTGATATTTAGCATGAAGACATCACTGTCTCCATCTCAGTATTAATTGTTAATAATTATTAATCTATGCTATAAAACAGAAACCTTCTCATAGTTTCAATCTTCGTTCTTCTGGCAACATCCGTTTCTGCGGCTCCTGTTGAAGGTAAACATCTTGCCGGTATTTTATTTTTTTACTAATCTAATTTTGTTTGTTTATTTGTTTTTTGTTTGTTTGTTTAAATTTAATTCCCTGAGGACCTAAAATGTTTCTGTTGTTTTCCAGAAAAGGAGCAGGAGGAAATAGAAGCTGAGGTCACAGAAACTATGGAGGGGGAGGTGTCTGAGGAGGAGGAGGGTAGGCCTATGTGTGAGAAAGAGAGAAACCGGCTTTTATTTTGAAAGGACATCATCTTTTCAGCAAATCCAAAACAAATTTCCCTCAACAAACAACCAAAACTGATTCTATCCAAACTGAACAAAGCAGATCTTCTGAACTCAACACAAAATTCACTTTAAAATGTTTTGTTTTTCACTTTTTTTTTTTATTATTCAGTTTGAACAAAAAAAAATCACAAAATAAATGTCCGATGAACAAGTTAACATATTTTGTGTCAATTCGCCTGTTGTTTTCTGAAAATGATCAAAATATTAAACTATTAAACGTTATTTATGGATGACTTGCAGCCAAATTAACTAAATCTTTGTCATCAACTTAATGTTTATTTACAAATCCATAAACACTAATTAATTATTTAAACATTCATTATGAAGTTGGAATCAATACCTTTTGAAGTTTCAGAGAACAACTCATATTGTTCGCAAAGAAACATGTTTAAAGACTATTTTGGATATTAAATCATACAAAACTGATTTTAATCAAAGTTTCTCAATGTCTGAAGAAAGACTTTTTGTTTAAATTGACATTTCTTACTGATAGTATTCAATATTTTATTTTAGAAGCTATAATATTCATCAATAAGGTGTTAAAATTCTGTGATTCACGAAATAATTCATGACCAAATGGTGCTTCTTTTTTTTTTTTAAAAGAAGATTGAAACTTAAAGAGCGGTGCAGTGGTGTGTTTTTCAGTCTGCAGGGTATTTTATATTCAGAATCAGAATCAGCCTTTATTGTCATTGCACAGAAGCACAACAAAATTTAATTTCAGTACAGCCGTCCAGAGAAACAAAACGACAACCGAACAACATAAGACATGGGTAGACGGGTGCCTGAGGCTGCAGCCTCATGGGAGGCGCTGCCCTTTTCATTAGATAAGAAAAAGAGAAACACGAAGAAAGAGGAAGTAAAAAAAATCATATCTCACACGGTGTCCCTAACAGGAAACAAGGTGAGGTTGCAAAAAAACCTTCAGAACAAAAGAATAACGTACAGATGACATACTAACACATACACATGTGGAGTTTTTTTGTTGTTAAATTTTAATAATTATTTATTATTCTTAATATTTTAATAATTTTTTTTTGCACATTATTACCATTCGCTTGTCCGTGTTTAACTAAAACAAGATTTAAAGATAAAGAAAAAGGGGAAAAAACACAAAAACAAAGACATGAAGTTTGCTTTATACAAGCAAAACAGTGAAAAAAGGTCAAATGGACTAAACTAAAAATAAAATAAACAGCTGAATAATAAACATAAAAAAATGAATACTTCCCTTGCGTATTTAACATCTGACCAAATAAAAATGATAAACCTTCTTATAATTAGAGAAATAAATGTTGGATTTTTTTCCTTTTCAGATGATGATGATGATGACTCCAAGAGTCAGGATTTAATTATGGGTGAGAGGCTTAAACACACAATGACCTTCACCATATAAACATGCATAAACTGAACTTTAACATTAAAAATTAACTTTATTTTTTAATTAACGAGGTTATAAAAGGCGAGGCTCATGAATCTTTCACACGATGAGTTTAGTGGAACGAGTTTCACAAATGGCCCTTCTTCTTTTTTTCACTGAAACAACCATTTTTAACAACTTTACGTGGATAATTAAATTTATTCACATCAAACTGTTCCTCTGTTTTTAAAGAGTTTCCAGACAGAAAACATTTGATATGGATTTAATGTTTTTTAATATTTAATGCCATTTATCTTTATTTTAATGACATTGACATGTTTTTAATAAACTGATGTTTCTTTCTGCTGATGGAAACAGAAGGTTCATTCATGCTGAACACCTGATCCCCTGTCCTCCCCCTGTCCTCCCCCTGGCCTCCCCCGTCCTCCCCTTCTCTCTGCCCCCTGCAGTTCTTGGAGCTCAGCAGACCACCGTGTCGGCAGCAGCCGGAGGTTCAGGTGAGTCAGCCCTGATCAGATGTTTCCCTCCTGAAATGTTTGCCTGTTCCGGTTTGGGCTCATGTTTAATCCAGATTAACTGGCTGGTATTCTGACCAGGATTAGTCTGACTCGGTCCGGTCCACATCCTGAGCTCTCTGCCCAGTAACGCATCAAGTTCTTGCTCTCCTGTTGCAGCAGGAGGTGAGGGTTAGAGCTGCAACGACACCTGCCGAAAGTCATCTAAGTGCAGGGGAAATCCTCAAACTTTAGTTTTTATTCTGAAAAAATATCAGGTGCAACTGCAAAAGGTTCATTTTAATGAAATGTTAAAACAAGAATGAATTTGGAGTAAAACAATACGAAAAAAGTTGTTTAAAAAGATTTTTATTAAGCAAATGTCTTTTTTAACGAAGCTCCACCTGTTCCATGGAACAGCTTGTGTTTTGAAATGTATGAGCTTCGTTAAGGGAGAATATTGATTGTCAGAAACAAATACTGATTTTTTTTTATTATTATTAACTGAAAAACACATTAATGAGGTGTTAATAATAAAAAGCTTGATGATAATGTCAGCTAGGCATGTCAGGAAGGCAAACATCTCTTCAGTATTTCATATATATATATATATTTGTCTGACTCAGTTGAGTTTTCTTTGCAGGTGTTTCCTTAAATATCCACGACCTTAGTGGTGAGTTGACCTTTTATTTAAGACTTGATCATCTGTGCAGACATTTTTTAACAATGAATTGTTGCCTGATTGATCCACAGATCTAAAAATCTTTAGGTAATTGAACAAAATATGGTGTCGCTAGAGATAAATCAGCAACTTGCTTGAGTTTTCCATCCATCCATTTTCATCACCTGCTTCTCCTTTCTGAGTTGTGAGGATACGGTGCCACTGTTCGACACATCCTCTCAAAGACGAGACAAAATCTTGGTGGAACTTTTTTTTTTAACTCAAACTTTTTTACTTTAGAACAGACAGTTCCAAAACCAGCACCTAATCTCCATCTATTCCACCAGAGAATGAAATGATAAACCAATCAGTCAGATTTACTATAAAATGGATGATCATGTGCACGCTGATAAGATCCCAACAGATATGAGAAGGGTTTTAAGGATTTGACTGTTTTTCTTTATTAGTATTTCAGTTATTAATTGTTTCAAAAAAATTAAAACAAGGAAAATGCAACTTAAGTAGCAAAATAAATAAGATTTTAAGGGCAGGTATTTGTCTTCCATCCTGATGAAGATTATGTGATTCTTCTCAGCATCCAGTGGTCAGTCAGCAGAAGGAGGACCACATGATGCAGCTGCAGGAGGTTCTACAGGTGAACAAGTTCAGACAGGTAAAGAACCCAGTCAGAGAGACATCGTCATGGAGATGGTTTGGTGGATGGATTGTGCTTAGTTGATATTAAAGTAATATTAAATGGTTTTGGTGTCTGGTTGCTCTTTTTGGTGTTACAAAGTTTGACATTTTTGTTTTTTGTTACTTGGTGGTTGGTTGGTCAGGATTTAGTTTTACTAACAGTAATGAGTTCTTTTTGTTAATTTCACCTTCAGTTTTGTTGGTGTTTGATAGATGTTTAGTTCATGTTTAGTTCATGTTTAGTTCATGTTTAGTTCATGTTTGGTTTGGTTGATGATTTGGTTTATGATTTTGTGGATGCTTGATTTGGTTGACTGTTTGATAAATGTTTGGTTGGGTTTGGTTGATGGATTGGTGGCTGTGTAATTTGGTAGATGGTTTGGTGGATGATTGGTTTGGTTGATGGTTTTAGTGGATGTTTGGTTTGGTTTGGTTGATGGTTTAGTGGATGATTGGTTTGGTTGATGGTTTGGTTTGATTGATGGTTTGGTTTGGTTGATGGTTTGGTGGCTGTGTGGTTTGGTTGATGGTTTCTTGGTGTTTGGTTAGGTTTTGTTGGTGTTTGGCCTGTTGATGCTTGATTTGTGTTTTGTTTCCATTATGTTGGTGTTTAGAATGAATTATTTAACTGGTTACATTAGTATAATACAATAAAAATCAATATAGCTTTGTATTACTTTATGTGATGCTGATTTCTCTAATGTTACAACACTGCAACTCGTTATAATTTTCTCATTTTTATATAATAATAAATTATATTTCTACTTTTGTAGTTTTTATAACAGTTTACATTTCAAACGTTTCTTTTTATGTCTCAGGTCATGTAGATGGTGCGTCCTCTGTGGGCTTGGCAGGTGACTTTTACTTCCTGTTTCATCAGTCAGACATATTAACCGTTCAGTCACATGTTTAAAATCTGTACTTACTGTACCTGTAGCCACAAAGTTTGTGTCATAATTAGCAAATGTTTGTTTCAATATTGTTGTCATTAGCTGGATTCACTACTCCACATTCAGGTTACAAATACAAGCGTTCAGAATGTTATATTTAAAAATAAGTGTTAGTTGTTTCAAAGAGGGTTGGGTTCACTGCAGCAGCTCCACTGAGAAGACACCATCTAAGTTGTTATCCAACCATCCCAGTTCTATTTTTATTGACTACTCCTTCATAATAAGGTCCAGTTAATTACAGCTCAAACACTTAAAGATGCTAATTTAATGTTGTCACTGATTTTAGGCAAAAATAAAGAGGATATTTGTTTGTTTCTTTCTTGGTTTTAGTTTATATTTCTCATGACATCAAATTAAATTCTTCTTGATTTGTTTGTTTTTTCAACAGTTGGACATCCAAACAGCTCATTAGGTAAACTGTTCTGTTCATTTATTAAAAAAACAAAAATCTCTGCTTTCGTGCCAAAATGTTTTGGTTGTATTTTTACATTTTCTGGAAGTAAAATGTGAAAAACAAATTTGTTCAAATAAACTAAAGTTTTTGTTAACTGACTTATCTAAAACCTTTAAAAGGACAAATTTAGTCTCTATTGTCTTCAGTTTCTGTTATTGTAGTTTTGCTTTAAAATGCTTTTTGAAAAAGAAAAAAAATCACATAGTTTGACTCCTTTTATGTTTTTCTTTACAATTCACCATTTCTCATGTAAATTTCCCTAAACTGTCTCTAATGTACAAATAATAAAATGAAAAATAAAGTAAGCCAGTAAAACTTTATTTTCTAATGCTGTTCTTTTAGGTTCTGCAGATACTTCAGGGTTTGCTGATTCTGCAGGGTCTGGTGTTTTTTTGGGTTCTGCTGTTTCGGCAGGTTCTGCAGACCCTGGAGTGGCTTCAGGTTCTGCAGTCTTATCGGGGTCTGTAGGTTCTGCAGGGTCTGTAGGTTCTGCAGGGTCTGGAGCAGTGGATCTTGGTGTCTCTGTGGATCAGGCTCATTCAGCAGGTAAACAATGTTATTTTTAACAGAAACACATGTTTGTGTAACAAATTATTTGATAAAATATTAAAAGTGTTCAAGTTAAATGTCAATTAAAACTCATTTCTGTTTTTTTGTAGCCAAAGACCCATTGGCTTCATCTCACACAGAAATGAGCGGTAAAACATTTTGTCACTCTGTTTATTGTGTCCAGTTTATTAAGAGCCGACTGGTCCATTCACACTGAGCTGCAGTAAAATATCTTCCATTTCAGCCCGGGCTTGATCAAATAACTGCTGTGGGTTTTGTGAGGCTGGGATTCAGCCAAGCAGATAAATTTGAGATGGAAAAAGAAAATTAATTCCAGTTGTGCATTTAATTTTTAGCCTCCAAGTTTGACCTTTTAACAAGTAATAAAATTCTAAATTAAAAATAAACAGCAAAAATAGTAATTTCACAAAAACAAAGACCATTAAGTCTCTTTACTAAATCAATTTGTAGTGCAAATGACAAACTTATTGATATTTTCATGTAAAAAGCTTCTCAGCTGTAAAATATTTTATTTCCGTCTGCAGGCCCTTATGGAGTCCACTCAGAGTCCAATGGTAAATGTTTTTATAATTCTTTTAATAACTGTATTTAAAGCTATTTAATTATACCCCACACATGCAGTGTGTTACACTCAGGGAATATTCTAAGGTCTAAAAAATGGTTGGAAACTTCCCTTTTGTGCAGGAAATGGACAGAAGCTGCTGAACGGAGGAGGAGGCGGAGCTGGAGTGGACAGTCAGACAGGTAAGGGGTGGGGCACAGAGATGATTGATGGATGAGATTAGACCGGAAAAGAGCAGAAAATATGTTTTAATTGAAAATCAAGTTAAATACCGTCATGTTTTGGAAATCTTACTTCAGGTGTGCTGAAGGCAAAAGAGGCAACAAAATCTGTTTTGAACCAGAGGGACTGTAAATAAAATATGAAACTAAAACCAGTATACTCCAATCCAAACCCTGACTTGAACAGTTTCTCTACCTGTGAGCTTACCTGCCTCTCTGTGTCTGTTTTGATTGTCTCTCAGGGGATTTAGGTTCATTAGGAGGTGAAGTTTCTCACCTGGATTATACAGGTAACAGTGGATGTCAACTTTCTTTTATGAAGCAAAATTTGTTTTTGAGGCGTGTTTGGCTCTCCTAAAAATGTGTATTTAATGTTTGCATTTGGGATATTCTTTACATGTCAAACTGGAAAATAAAATATTGCAGTGTAAAAACTTTCTGCAAAAAAAAAAAGACAGAAAAGCAATGCTTGCAAAAAAAATTACAATTGTATAAAATCATAAGAAGGGACACATTTAACCACTTAATCAATTTTTTTTGTCTGCAATTAATGTATAAAATGATAAATGAACAAAACTTCATGTTATTGTATAGTTTGTCAATATAGTATAATATAATGATTTACATTTAATCAAGTTAACTTATTATTGATTTATAAAGCTTCAGTAAAAGGGCTTCATGTAAGACGCACATGACAATTCAATTAGGAGAAATGTTTCATGTGAACTTTAAGTTAACATCTCTTTATATGGTAAAATTAGTTTCGAAAAGAGATGAGTGAACTTGTTAAAAGTTGTTTAATTAAGCTCTTTAAATTTGATTCTAAGTTTATATAAATTTGTAAAAAAAAAAAAACATGTAAACCAGACAAAGCCCAGTTAGTCAACAAATCTTCTAAACCCTTTTTTTACAGTGCAGTTTTACAAACTTGCTGCGGTATCCAGCTCCTCATTCAGCTTTCTTCTAACCCAAACATATGGTTCATGGGCAGAGATAACTTTCTCAGCCATAGTTAAAAACATCCATAAACTTTGACCAAAAATTCCCCAACATTTACCCACAGAGGGGTGGATTTTTGTGATGTGTGATGCACAGTAGGTTTATTTAATCCATTAAAAAGTAAGAATTGTGCAGAACCTTACCTAAAGAAGTTGCTTTAAATAAAATGTTGCATTATTTTATTTGTTTACAGCAAAAGTCTTCTAATGATTTTCATGTCTGCATTAATCTGCAGCTCATTTGTTTCCTTCTTTCAGGAGTCGTAGATCCATCCAGCCATGACTACCTGCACGGCCTTATGGGTAAGTCCTACTTCACAATGACTTTTTTATTTCTTTAGTACTGAACTCCACTGAACTCCCGACAAATAAATAAATAAACAAATAAATAAATAAACCAGACCACCTTTGGTTTGATATTCTTTACTTTCAGAAAAGCAACACATAAGTATTGTATTATAAATATTATTACACAAAAAATGTGCAGAGAAACGTTTCGATTTCTGCTTCATGATGTTTTTGTACATTTTACACATTCAGGTGATAAACTGAGACAAGATGAGCTGCATGAAGGTCCGAGAGAGCAAATTGTGTTGCACAAGAAGAAATATTTAAGATTTTTATGGCAGAACTGGTTTAAATAATTTAAATAAAAGTGTTGATTTTTTTGACTGGGATTTTAAACAAAAAACTGCAGGTTATTTCAAAGCCCTGCTGGAGTTTGATTGATTTGTTAGACTAAACTAATAATGATGGGACAAGAAGTCCTCCAGAGTCTAAGCTGGATGAAGAGCCTGAACGTGACCTGGTTCAGGACTTCTGAGACTCTGGTGGGTTTTAAAGAAAAGTAACAGTTTCAAAACTGAGCTCAAGTAGTAAAAAATGTTCACATTGCCTGGTGATGTCAAAAACTGTGGAGCATTAAAACTCAATAATGTTTCACTTTGTCTTCATCCAAACTTTACTCTTTTAAAAACCTCTGAAGCTCATTAGTTGTTGTTGTCGTCAGGTGGGGGTCTGACGGATCCTTTCAGCGCCGCCGGCCACGTTCCAGGTTTGAGTTCAGATCTGTTTCTGAAGTTCTTTGAAAGGACTGCGTATCAGTGCAGGATGAAGTGATCTTTACAGACGATCGAACTCTGAAAGAAGTTCTGATTCATTTTGTTCTGACAGGTCACATGACCCCACCAACGCACCTGGACCTCTCAGGTATGACTTCTTATTCCTCGAGAAGTTCACGTTGAACTTAGAAAAAAATGATGTTTTACCTCTGAATTGAATTTGAAGAGATCTCACCAGTTGTAGCAGTGATTAGTCCTGTCGCAATAAAACAATAAATGAGTTAATCGTGTGATAAATTAAAATTATCCACCTCATTTTCATTTATCGGCTTTATCGTTTCCTCGTGTCTCTCACTTTCTACTGAAGACACTGGATGATAAAAAGCTCAACTCTGGTGCTCTTCACTGACCCCCTCTGTTTTTCTTTTCTTTTAAATCTGTTTTAACCGTCCAAAATTGTGTTTATGGATCGTTAAAAGCAGCTAAGCCGAGAAGATAAACTACGAGCTAAGCTAACAGGCCGACCTCGAGAAAAAAAAACAACTCGGTTTTGTCGAAGCTCCAAAATTCACCGTTGAAACTCGTGCCTTCGTATAAAAAGTTGGTTTTGTCTGCAAAAAGAAGCTAAGAACTTATTTACTGATTTTTTTATTAAAAGATTTGTGTGACAAATGCTACGCTAAAGAGCTCAAACTACACTGAGCGGCTGCCATTTTGAGAACCGGACAAATGAAGGAGAGACAGCCCATGTCACGTCATGGGGCCTCCCTCCCATTTTTCTTAAAGAGACACGCTGCTCCTTCCCTCACTATCCATCCTTCAGTTCAAACAGTCTTATACTGCCATCCAGTGGTGATAAAAGGTACTACACTTAAATAACCAACATTTTTTTCTTAAATTTGACAATAATTACTAATTATTGTCAAATTTCAAACAATATTATCGTTTATCGCAATAATTTCTGAGACAATTAATCACGCAGTAAAATGAGTTATCGTGACAGGAAGTGATGGGGTGTTTGTGTTTCAGTGGTGGGTTCTGGTGTGACAGCAGCTGCAGAGCAGAACCTTCTGGACTCAGTTGGAGGAACTGCCATCTCCTCCAAAGGTAATAATAACACAACATCTTTAATCTGATTCAGTTCCAGACAAACCATTTGTGTTTTTTAATTATATCTTGATTTCACCCCCCCCCCCTGTTTTCTGCTGCTGAAGACGTCGCTCATCAATCTGCCGGCAGCACCGACCAATCAGGAGCCGGCGGCGCTGCGCTGAGTTCAGGATTCGACCAGTCGCTGTCCAGCTCTTTGTCAGGTTCCTCTGCAGGTGAGTTAAAGGAAAACTTTTACAATCAAACCCCATTAATCTAATTTAACCGCAGCTCTTTCTCAAAGATAAGTAAGAAAGTTTGTTTTTCTTCATCGTGTGCAGTTTCCTCCTCATCCTCAGCAGGCAGTGCGGCTCACAGAGAGCAGACAGGTAAGCTCACCTGCTCAGACTTCCTGCAGTCCTTTACTACATTTACTGCACAAATGTTTTATTTGTCCTCACAGATGGAGCAGATTCACCGGACGCTATCGGTAAAAACAGATGTTTTTTATCTCTCTTCGTTTTCAGTTCAGTTTGCTGCTCAAGTAAAAAAATGAATAATGTTTTAAATTTTTAGGAAATGGTCGACAGACTCTGCTCACAGACAGAGGTAAACATTTATCTCTTTTAAACCGATTTTCACTTTTAGAGCTACTCGTAACATTAAATAACCTCATGTGTTTTACTGTTATATAAAGTTTAACCAACATATTTGAAGGTTTATTGTTGATATATTTTTTTAAATGACACATTCATCACTAACAGTTTAGATTTGCATTTAGCCCCGGTACATAATTTAAAGCTGCACTATCAGATCAGTTTCTTTGATTTAACCCTTGTGTTGTTTGTTTGTTTGTTTGTTTTTGCAGCTGTAACGGAGAGGCTGGTGTCCGTCAGCGATCTTCAGACTCTGCAAACTGACCTCACAGGTACAGCTGCTGGATCATTAATGTTCAGCTGTGGACCGAAGCTTCACCCGGCAGCTGGTGATCTTTGAGTTTTTGTGGCTTCCTTTAGAAATAAAATTTGTTGACTGATTATTTACAGTCTGGACAGTAGTTCCAGCAGGAAAACTACTCTGAGGGCTGAGGTCTTTTCCACAGTTCATACTGAAGGGCTTACAAGAAGCTCTTTTATTTCATTTGTTGTGAAATGTTGTAATGCATAGTCTTATATCGATGATAATGATGATGATGTCATCAGGTGGTACAGAGTCTGTGACCCGTCTTCACCACGACCTCACAGGTGAGATAGACCGACTGATCAATAAAACTGATAAATCAACTGTCTAACTGATGAAACTGACTCTGTGTTCTGATTGGCTCCAGCCACTGCTCTTGAATTTGGCCGTGACGTCACAGGTAGGACTGGTTGCTATAGCAACTCGCTCGTTAATAGAGATTGGGATGATTCACTTTCTGTCAAACGGTTATGCATTACAGAGAGGTCGCCCATCACTGCCAACACAGAATCTGCAGACAGCGTCACGAACACACTGAGCCCAGGTGCACCTGTCTGTCTGACTCACACCTGTCTGTATGACACACCTGTCAGTATGACACACCTGTCTTGTATGACACACCTGTCTTGTATGACACATACCTTTCTGCCTGACGCACACCTGCTTTTTTGATGCATACCTGTCTGTATGACACACCTGTCTGTGTGACACACACCTGTCTGTCTGACACACCTGTCTGTCTGACACACCTGTCTGTCTGACACGCCTGCTATTTGACACACCTGTCAGTCTAGCATACCTTTCTGTCTACAAAACACCTGTCTGTAACACAACTGTCTGTCTGACACACACCAGTCTGACACACATCTGTCTGTGCAATGCACATCTGTATGTCTGACACACACCCATCTGCATGACACACAACTGTCTGTCTGACACGCCTGCTATTTGACACACCTGTCAGTCTAGCATACCTTTCTGTCTACAAAACACCTGTCTGTAACACAACTGTCTGTCTGACACACATCTGTCTGTGTAATGCACATCTGTATGTCTGACACACATCTGTCTGACACACACCAGTCTGACACACATCTGTCTGTGTAATGCACATCTGTATGTCTGACACACACCTATCTGACACACACCTGCTATTTGACACACCTGTTTAACAAATACCTGTCTGTAAAACACCAGTTTGTCTAACACACATCTGTCTGTCTGACACACCTGGGTATATGTCACATCTGTCTAACACTCCATTCTGTCTAACAAACACCTGTCTGTCTGACGCACACATGTCTGTCTGACACACCTGATTCTTTAACACAAATGTCTAACATACGTTTCAGTCTAACACACGCCTGTCTGTCTGACACACATCTGTCTGTCTGACACATATCTGTCTGTCTGACATAATCTTGATGAATGAACGACTGTCTCTTGTTTGTTTGTTTGTTTGTTTGATCAGTTTCAGGTGTTTACTCCAAAACAGACCTGGTTACCATGACAGCAGACTCCACAGGAACAATTCCAGGTAAGGCTTGTCCTCAAACATGGCTGTCAGTAAAATCAGGAGGCAGATGGGAGGTCAAAGGTCAGATAAGTTTTTAAACAGTGTGTGTTTTTAGTTCCAGCAGGTCCAACAGGAACTCCACTTGATTCCAGTAAGTTCTGTTTAATTTCAAAGAAGAAGAGACGTTTCTCTTGTGTTGGTCTTTTTTTTCCTCTGTACTGGAAATATTTGTTTGTCTTGATACACTTATTAAAATGTGCACGTGTGTGTGTGTGTGTGTTCATTTACAGGTCATCCAGCAGTAACAGATAACACACCGATGGCTGGTAAGTTTTACATTTGCACACTGGTTTAGTGAGTGTAAACTGTTTTTTTTAAAAAGGCTAAATTCTTAAAAATCACAACTTCAAACAGTCTGAAATTCTAAAAAGAGTTTGTTGTCTGTAAAATAATGAAATAAATCCAAACACATGCCCTGCTTTGTTTAAAATGGTTTATATAAAATCTTTAAAGCAGTTATCAGACCTAAGTTCTTGTGTTTAAAACTACACAACCAATGAATGTAGAACTTAGTTGAAAACACACCTAAGACAAAGCTGTGGACGATTTTAAAACCAGTTTTAAAACCAGTTTTAAACGCCTCAAATCTGTTTCAAATTAGATGAAATAAAACAAATCTGAGACTAGTCTACAAACATTTTTCAAACAAAATTAAAACCAGTTTTTAAACACTCTGGCTGAATGCAGCCTGAAATGCACCAAATTTAATATCCATATCTAAATGATTGTAGAAGAATAAATAAATTCATTCATTCAACCTTTATTTAGACAGGTTAATCACATTGAGCCTCGAGGACTCATTTACAAGAGAGACCTGATTTCAACAAAGAATGATGACAACAATGGACAATTATAAAAGAGGCATACAGATTTATTTATTTTTACAAATTAAAATAAGATGGCAACAAATTAAAATAAGATGGCAAATTAAGCTACAAGAGTGAAGTTCTTTTAGTTCAGGGCTCAGAACGTTGTGTCTGATCTGAGATCAGTTGCTGAAGGCTTGTTCTTTCTCTTTTCTTGGTTCTGCGTGTCCTCTGCAGGTCCAGTTACTGAACAGTACAACCCATCTGGTCAAGGTCCTGAAGGTCAGTAACACCTCACTCTGACCTCTGCTTTAATCTGAATTTATTTCATTTGTATATTTTTAACCCTCTTCTTCAGCACTTTCATGTTCTAAGTTCTCTGTTAATGGTTTTAAAGCAAACCCGTGTTCTTCTAACTTGCATAAACCAAATGTCCCCAACAGGTCATTTTCTTAGTTTTTTCCAGGAACGCGCTGGTGAACTCGGTAACCTCACCCTTAATGATTCCTAAAGGACTTTATTTAAGAAAATAGAAAAGAAGAAGTTTGGTAACAAAAAAAAAAAAAGAAGCACAGAACAGGTCAAATATTATGAGTAGCCAACAGAAAGGAAAATGGAAATTGAAGCAAAAAAAAAAGAGTTTATTTATTTATTTTTCATTCATTCAACCTTTATTTAGACAGAGAAGTCACATTGAGCCTAGAAGACTCTTTTACAAGTGAGACCTGTTTAGACAGACAATAAGTAATGAAACTGGACACATGTAGGAATTGGAGGCGAAAAAATTCCTATCAGACTCTTTCTTCGTGGCTGAGAAGAAAAATTCTTAATATTAAAAAACACCTCGCACAAACAGCACATAGTGACGTAGACAATCTGCAGAGGGGGGAGACGACGAGAGCAGTGAGCATGTCCATAGACGCTCTCGAGGACGCTGTAAGAGTTCTGATGAGGATGGAATAATCAGCCAGTTCCCTCCGGTGAGATCCGTAAACATTCTCGAGGGAAGTCGGGGAATGGCCAAGGACAACGCCTACGGGAATCCAAGAGTCCTGAAATGATGACACAATGTTTATTCAGGCGGTTTCATCTGGTTGATCAGTTGGAAATTCCTCGATGGGGGGGGGGGGGGGGGGGGGGGGGGCGTCAGATCATATGTTCTCCAGGCGAACTCAAATAAGATGACCTTCAAGGCCAGCCAGGGGAACCAAATTCAGATAAACACAGTTGTTTTGGGGACAGGCAGAACTTAATGACATCTACCTTGAGTCTGTGTTGGTCCAAACGGTTCCGAAATGTCCACATTGAATGGCCACACCGATGGAACGTGCCTGAGTAAAATCCCCGAGATCTGATCCATTCTGCCCAAAGCATCATAAAACTTTACAACAGGGGTGTCTGATCCTGATACTCAAGGGTCTCTATCCTGTGCTTTACTCTTGTTCCCACTCCAACACGCCTGGTCCAGTGGTTGTTACCTCTTCCTGTTCTGCAGAAGCTTGATAATCACCCATTAATTCAAATCAGGTGTGTTGGGAGCAGAGAAACCTCTAACATGCAGGATAATAGCTCTCCAGGACCAGGGTTAGACACCCCTCGTTTACAGTAAAGAGCCAAACTAAAACAAGGTTCAGAATTCATTGTTGAAAAGAAACAAACTGTTTTTGTGTCTCAGCTGCAGAGAACGTGGAACTGGAGGATACCTGCTGACTTCCACAACAAGCCACGAGTGCGATTTTTGAGGTTTCGATTCCAGTGTACCGACCAATCAGAATGGCCCAGGAATTATGACTCCTCCCACTAGCTATAAGCCCCTCCCACAAAATGAGAAACACTCATGGGCATTTCCTTTTGTATTGTAATATTTAAAAATATTAGACGTTTATTTTATTTTAGAGAAATTGCTGGGTCCGCTCCTTTTCCTTTCACTGGCGCCGATATGGTTGCTCCGTAAAATTAACCATGGTTTATTTTTGGGGGGGGGGGGGGTGTTTTGATCACGATAGCCTAAAATGTGTAATAAGATAAAAATACCCATTACCTGTAGTTTAATGCAAAACAAATCTGTTTGCGTAGGTTATGTAGTCCTGGTTTACATAAACACCTCCCACCCATTGCTACAGTAAATACTGTGTAGACCCCACCTGCTTCACATACCACTCTGCGCCAGTGTAGAAATGGTGCGGACCCACTGAGGGGACGTAAATGAGTTTCAGGTGAAATCTCGGCCATCTGGTGATTCTGTTTAAAGACATCATGTGAGATGTGACATCATTTTAATTGTAAATTGTGGTTTTGAACTTCAACAATAAAAGTTTGTCTATTTTGAACATCAAACCTTTGCGTTTTGTCAACACAGATCCTCCAGTTAACCGACAAATTAATTTTTAATCATGGATTTGAAATGATTACACCAACAAAGATGTTTATTTTTATATGTTTTATTGAACCAAATGTTTCGCAATCAAAATACTTTTAAACTTTCTATCCAAAACTGTTGGTTTCTGAGGATCCTCCTCTCCCGGCGTGTAGAAAGCCGAGTCAGGTGAGCTCAGGTAAATTAAATAGATGGCTTATGCTTGAATAATTTATTGGAATTAAATGTATTATTGAACAAAAGTCAATATATAAATCAGAGGTTTTTACATTGCAGAATGCTTTGTTTGTACAGCAGCTGACAAAACCTGTGGATTTCTACCCAATGAAATAACTTTAGGACACCAGGAGTCACCTCACTGTGACAGAAAAGCGTTTTAAAACTTCTAAATGAAAGGTTATCTAAACAAACTACTATACAGAAACATATAGAAGAAATTGGAAATCAGATTCCAATTAAAAAGGCAAAAAACACTTTAAATACTCAGCTACTCTGTAAATCAAAAGCAGTTTTAATTGTGTAAGAACTTTTTTGTCTTTTTGCATGGAATTAAAACATTTTCATGCTTTAGCAGCTGAAGCGGAACATTTCTGCAAACAAAACACTTTTAAAGGAGTAAAATTGCCGTCGATACGTTATCTTCTCTGAAATGTCTCATAAAACTGAAACAAAACACCTGATGTCCTGAAGTGATCCACTGCACAGAAGCTGGTAGTTTTAATAAAACTGTTTATGTGGATAACCGCTGAAAATGCTGACAAGTGAGTGAAGCTCCGTTACATTTCTCTGGCACAGAACTGATCAGAACGCGTTGATCTGACCCGTTGTGACGCTGCGCTCAGAGCACGAGTATCTGCAGCGACCCCCACTTTAACAAATGAAAACTCTACAGCTGCAGTTTCATTTGTCGTTCGGGAGAAACGAGAGATCGGTGCTCAACTTTCAGTAATCTGTGTTTTGGAAGCACTCGGCTGTCCCAGCAGTTACGGGTTTCTCTCGGGTCTCCTGCACCGTCAGAGCCCGGTGGAGGAGATCTTCAAGGGTTGGTGGGTATTTAAGAGGCGGAGTAAAGCATCAGAAAAGATCTGAACGTGGCTGAAGCGAGCAACACCCCTGCTCATATAAAAGCCCAATAACAGCTTGAACAATGCATCCCCATCTGTTTCTATGGTAACAGAGGTATAACAGAATGATAAATGCTTTGTAATAAATTTTCTCCAAAAATACTCAGATTTTCTTCTTTAAATTTTACACATGAAAACAAATACAACCATCAAATCTGACTTCAACATGCAGACAAGACCGGACCGGGGTCACGTGATCCTGATTTTCATCACGTCGTTCGTCCTGTTAACTGTCCTCAGATCTGTTGCTACGGCAACAAACAGACCAGCAGGAAAACAGGTGAACCTGGTTCTGTTCCTTCTTCCTTTTTTTTTAATACAAGCAACAAACAAAAAAAAATTTTTAAACAAGAAATAAAATCTAAAATAAACACGATAAAAGTATAGAAATGAATTAATATTGATCAAAAACACCTGCATGATAAAAACAAGAACTTTGACCTAATGATTGATCTACAAGTGATCAACGTTATCAACTATTGCTGCTGCAGTCAGTGCTCAGTGTCCTGTTGCTATGGTTACCGAGAAGTCACTACATTCTTGAAGACATCAGAGGTCAGAGTCGAGTTGGGTGTGGCTCAGCAGGATGTCGGCTGGGTTGTCTGTGGGCGTGTCGGAGCTGAACAGAGGCTCCGCCTCCAACTCCAGGAGGGATGGCAGGTCAGCCCCGCCCTCCTCAAGGTTGACAGGCTCTGTTATGTGGATAGGAGTGGCTGAGTAATGCACCAACTGCTTTCCTGAAGGAGTGAGAAAAGGCACCGCGTTACCATGACAACAGTAGCCATGAGGTATATGCTCATCTGAATGAAATGCTTACCTGTGTTGCCTTCACTTTCTTTAGGAACTTCTTCAGCCAGCAGCTGACAAAACAGTTTATTATTTAGATAGATGTAAAATTAACCTTTTTAATTAATTTCTTGAGTTTGTCTGCAAAATAACTGATTTTATAATAATGACTGGGGGAAATTAAAGTAGATTTATAATATGAGTGTATATTAAACTCACAGTATCCAAGCTGTCAATGTCAAAGTCTGGAGAGGGACCAGGTGAGCTGAAAAACTAAACAAAAGAAGTTTGTGTTAAGGCAGCCATGCTAATACGAGTTGGTTAAAACATTAATATATGAATCACAGCTGGACTCACCTCCATGAGAGGAGATGGGTCAAAGGTGAAGGTCTGCGAGTTCAGAATGGTCTGTAGGTTTTCCAAGCCGTTGTCAATACTGTCGACATGATCAACGAGATCGGACCTGAAAGGAAGACAGAAGGATGTCAGCTGATATAAAAAGTCTGGTGTTATTCGACATTTTTTAATCATGTCAACATGAACCCAAACCAACAGTGTGTCTAAAGAGTCAAATTGTCTTTCAGGATATCTCCGGTCTCTGGCTCTCAGTGTTTCCACATTTTGTTTATCTCTTATCATAAATGTCTCCTGAAGGAGGTTAATCTTGGAAATACACCACAAACTAGACGTATGAGCAGGTACAGTGGTGGCGCAGCAGGACGTTAAATCGGAAAAGAAAAAGCAGCTGATGAACTAGATACGTTTTATTTCATTCAAAAATATTTTTAAAACAGTGGCTCAGTGTATTTCTCAGGTTAAATAGTGAAGTGGTATCGTCAGCAGCAGATGAAGCCATGTATTGACAAGGTTTTGGAAAGATGTGCAGTACAGTAGTCCCTCGCTACTTCGCGGTTTGTTTTTCGCAGGTTCGCTCTATCGCGGCGGTTTTTCAAAGTAAGGTTGGACAGGAAACAACTGGCAGATTGGTGGATGAGCCACACGATTGGCATGGGATTTTTATTTCAAATAAATTATTTTGCACGTGCTGCGTGCAGCCCACAGCTTGCAGGAGAAGCTTCCTCCTGCAGCGTGTCATATCTCCACTCTGCAGCGGAGAAGTGGGCGTGGCCAAGAGTGCTGGCAGAGAGCAGCCGGAGGCAGAGAGAGCTGAGATCATGACATTCTGTGCTCTTACAGCTTTTAGAAACATTGTTTAGAATATTGCAAATATGAGGTTTAAAAACATATAAATACTAAGTACTACTCACTACTACTATTCCTACTTCACGGTTTTTCACTTATCGCAGGGCTTCAGGGTATGGATCCCACGCGATAAACGAAGGACTACTGTCATTGTCAGTAAAATATACACACTACTGGTCTGGTATTTATTCATATGACGAGAACCAAAAAATGTAGAACAACACTAAAGGTATGAATAGAATTGTATCCTAAAGGTTTATAATCATCAGAAGACTTTACATAAAAGCAGACTGAAGCCATCATGATGGAACTCGCGCGACTGTGGACGAAAATTTTAAAGCAACAGGTTGAAAGTCACTTTATGTTTTTGTGCAAAACGATGTGGATGAATATCAGTAAAAACCTGCTGACACTAGGAACGAGCGTTGTAAATTAGAATTCTTGTTCCAAATATGATACTCGGACTGGAAACCCTTTTCTTCTTCTTCTTGGTCGTCTTTTTATAAAGCACCAATGAACACGAAAGATTGAAAAAACGCACGCCCATCAGGTAGGAGGTGAATGATTTGATTTAAAACTGTTTTTATAACCAGAAGAGTCCCCTCGCCCTGATGACCAGCAGAAAGAACAAACGCTTAAAGAGGTGATTTCATTTTCAAGACCAAGAGGCTGAGTCTATCTTTTATATACAGTCTAAGATAATTATTTAAAGATTCACTTGTCAGGTTGTTTGGATACGATGCGCCAAGCGTCAGGTGGGAGTCCACCTGCAGAGGAAGGAGGGTGGAACCTAGGAAAGCACAAGGATTTAATAAAACATGTGACCTTTAACAGAACTATTATTTGATAATAGATATACAAGTACTGACCCTAGGAATGTTTAATTAAATAGTGCTTAGTGGGACATAAAGAAATAATTGAAGGCAGCCTCTGTAAGTGGAGTAAGTGCCGTGCAACAAGAACTTATTTGAGTGTTTTAGGGGAGCAGCTGGCGTGTTTAGTTGTTGCAGAAGCTGCAAGAGTTCCTCAGAGTGCAGGTACAGCTGCCAGGTGTTAGTGCTCAGACAGTTAAAGGTATTTAACGGTGGCCATTTGTTAAGAACAGTCCAGGAGCAGTCGTTAGGTTGTTGAAGAGCAGAAGCAGGCGGCCACCAGCACATCCTGCTGCCACCGTGACCCCACACTTACCTGTCGAGACACACAACAGCTTGACATTTCTTTCGAGGTGTGGCAGGGCTGGGTGGAGCGGCAGAGTTTAGGTTGGTGACAGGGGCTGATGTCTGGAGGGTTGGAGGTGATGGAGGGGGCTCACTGGAGGTGGGGCTCAACACAATAATGGGACTGTCTACAGAAAAGACAGACTATGGTTAAGCTGAGATTAAATATTGTTTTATCAATCGATCAGTTGATGAATCACAACATATCTACCTGCTTGGGCGGTGTTGGTGGTTGTGGAAATGACCTGGGTCGGCTGTGTCTCGTTGTCCTGAAGGATGGAGTTGATGAAGGCAGTCGGGGACAGAGGGGTGTCTACATTTGTAACGAGCGAGTCCTGTTCACCCTCGAGAACAGGAGACACCTCCACCTCAGGGCTGGACGGCTCCTCTTTGATGTAAGCTAACTGGCTCTCTCTGCAGGTACGTCAGAAAGTCTTAAGATACTTTAGACTGTGCGATCTTTGAACAATCAAAGCTGAATGATCTGATAAGTCCTCACCCTAAGTCAGTCCAGTCAGTGGCTGCATCGTCTGGGGTGGAAGCAGCAATCTCTGTGATGTCAGAAATGATCGGCCCAGAATTCATGGGGGAGTCGGGTGAGAGGAGACTCGCTGGGGTCTGAGGAGACAACACAGAGGTTAACCACCAATCAGTGATCACAATAACCAACACAACGATTAACTGAAATAAAAATCCACAGATAACGAAACACCCGTACAGAGGACTAGTCTGTATTTCAATAAGATGCCAATCTGCTGAGCAGTAACTCAACCCAGAGCGATGATGGTCTGTTATTTAAATGATCATTTCTACTTACTGTTCTATTGATTTACCTAGAATGTGACACAATGGATCCTACTCATCTGAACTCATTTGAATCTGCTAAGAGCTGATTTAGAGAAAAGTAAGAGGATTGATTTTACCTCTAATGAGAAGGTCCGGCTGTACTTGGGCATGGAGTGGGTGGAGCTGGAGTCATTGAGCATCAGAGGACTACACGCAGAGACAAAAAAATTATTAAATACAATAAACACTGGTATAAAATACTTTTAGATTTACTTTTAAACTAGTATTTCACTAACTTTTCACGTATTTTAATTATAATACAATTTGAATAATAATTTGAATTATTTAGATAATTAGCTGAAAAACAACTCATGATGTTTGAGAAGATGATACTTAAATATAAACTGGTGATAAAGATTTAATGGACTTTAAATGAAATTAAAAAGTGTGTGGAATTTGTTGTATTAAACTTACATCTTTCGCTTGACTCCTATAAGTCTGTTGGTCTGAACAAGAGACACCAGGAACTGGATCAACTGCAAGACGAGAGTTTATAATTAGTTCAGTTAACAGCCGCGGTGACGAGCCAGCATTGTGCTGACGGACTGCGTGCTGGAAGACGAGCAGACAGCAGAACCCCTCGCTGACAACAGCCAGCTCGGGTCGGTATTTTTAAAGCTGCGGGGGACATTTTATGAGGACGCTTTATTTAGACTGGAGCTTTACATTCAACAGCTATAAATATTCACAGATTAGTTTGTCTTACTTCACGAGCAGAAGCAGATTCTCATGCACCACTCCTTTATGCACATAAATGTTTAGGCAGTTCTTTTTTTTTTAGTACATAATTAAAGTAATTGTAACCAGCAACATCAGATTTATTTTCCATCAAGTTGTTGTGTGATGAATTCTTACCCTCAGGTAAGTCATCGTGTACGCACAAAACGCTCGTGTAACAATTAGGCACCATTATTAGGATCCTGATGTATTAACAGCATTTTCCACCTCCTGACACTCACTTTTTTTACCTTTTTATTACAAACCTCAGAGGAATGACTATCAAATATAATTTTATGGCTTGCCTCCACCTCCACACTAGTATAAATCTACTAGTTCTACTTAACAATCAGGACATTTTGTTTTGTTTTGCCTGACTCGATGCCTTTGCCATTTGGGCACAGGAAAGAAACCTGCAGTGCATTTATACTAATTTGCATATTTATTTATGAGAGACGACAGGAAGGTCCAAGCGACTGCTCTATTCTACGTGAACTTTTAGTATGACAGCTGCACACTTTCATGCATGAGGCTCCAGGTGTGTGCCACTTCTGTTGTGTTCCACTTCATTTAGTCTGATCCGTGTAAATATTTGTGTACCTTGTTGACGACTTTCTGTTGCTGCACATGTTTTTGTCTCAGACTGGCCACCTCCCTCCATAAAGCTTCATTCTCACTGAAACAGATAGAAACAAGGTTAATGTTTATTATAATTATTTTGTATTAGCATGTACATTATGAAGTAATCTGAAAAAAAAAAAAAAAGATTAACCAGTGACAAGATCTGTAAATTAGGTTGAAGTCTCACATTACATTTGGTACTTAATGTTTTCATGCGTCATCCTTATCAAATAGACCTAAATTAAACAGAATTAAAGGATATAACACCAGATTATATTCAAAAAGAAAGCATGCACACAAAACCGATTCAAACAAGAATCTCAATAAACTGCTGCTGATAATACCAGTAGAATAAAAAAGATTGTTTATGTGAGTGACGGGCACATGCAAGTTGTGAGTTTGCAGGGAATTACAAAGATGTTCACTTAATAGCTTCTGAGTATGAAAATACATCCAGCATGAATTATTTTGTCCTTTGTGAGATAATTATGTTTTTAAAACACGTTCACAGAGAACCCTTCGAGAGTCTTCCTCCTAGTTCTTACTGTTTCATGGTGAGGATCCTGGAGTCGATGGTTTCCTGTTTTCCCTTCATTATCTGGACATCGTTTAGGATTTTGTTGACTTCATCTGTAGAAATTTTTACTTCTTCTTGACGGACTGACGACACCTACACGAGTCATGTGAGACAAAGACTATTACCATGGAGACAAGAACAAAGTGACAGAAAGGTAACCAGGGACAAACATATTTTCTCGTTCTTTTACTATTTTCAATGCCTTCCCCTGCTGATGAGCACCGTATCAAGTTAATCTGATTATTAGCACCACATGGCTGCATCTTGCCTTCTTCATTATCATGGGTAAATTATGGGTGTAGTTTGTATTTTGCTTAGTTTTTGTTAAATAAATGATGATACAGTCAAATACGGCAGCTGTTACTGTTTGTCAGAGGCTGTATTTACAAAACTGTAAGATATGATAAAGACAAGAATATTTTTTTAAATTATATCCAGATACTAAAAACTTATACAGAGAGATGCTTGTAGTTTGTTTTTTGAAAAATTTTTTGTATCAGACAAAAGTAGTAAGTATTGACATGTGTTGTGGTGCCGTCAGGTGTCATTTCATGTACGTACATTAGTGACTTTTCGTTTGATGTTCTCCAGCAGGTGTTCTTGTCCTCTGATGAAGAACGGGTGCTGGAACTCTGTGTCGTCTTTCTCTGGTTTCACCAAACCGCCCTGCTCGATGTGCACCACCTTACGGAAACCATCTGAACACAAATACAGACAATCAGCACCATCAGTGAGCTTCTGCATTTAATAAACAAACATCTGTTTTGTTCTGAATATTTCAAACTTAATTATCATAAGTGATCAGTGTGTTAGAATTAATATCAATCTGATCCTTTCATTAGCAATAATTACTACTGGTACTTACACATGTTGAGCTGTCGGATGAAGCTCGCCATGTTGTTGTGCTTGAAGAACTTTGGTAGAACCTCTTTAGCAAACCGACCCTGATCAAAAACATGGAAGCTGGTTCCACTCTGACACCAAAACACAAACAAGTCAGAATTAACAAAAGCTTTAATTATGGGGAAAAAAATAAGATAAAAATACATCCACAAATAACTGGCCCTTAAGCTTAACTAAAATCTGACCAAATATCAAGTTTACTGATATTATCGTGTAGCTCGTTCTATGCCAGGAAAACTTTTTTTTTTGGCTTAATATATGTGTATAGTTCATTGCATAACTACTCTTCTTTAATTTAGTTTTGTTTTCATGTCACTTAAACAGGCTGCAAATACTGTCAGTGGTCGTTGACTCCAGCATGATTTGTTGGCAACGGCATCAACTTCATAACCGCTCAGATCTGTGATTACCTGCATTGTCAACTCAGAGACATAAGAGCAGGGGATCTACTTCAACTCACCACCACCGACATTTCACCCAACACTGATGCTAGTGAAAAGGCATCTTGTGAGATTTTATGTGAAAAGGTGCTCGTAAAGCTCAAAAAACCCAACCAAATGAAGCAATTGCCCTTTGATCAAAAACAAAGTAAATTTAACATGTAACAATGTTTTATTCAGTTTTGCTAAATCACAGTTGAGCTTTAGAAACAGCTGCTTGCAGTTTTCAGAAATGGTGTCATCTATGATAGACCTATGTACACCAAGAATCAAATGATGAGATCTGTCAGGTCCTAGTGTCGCTTACATCCCAGTTTATCAACCTTGTTTTGTTGCGATCACCTGCAATCAGCTTCAGTACGAACTTGTACCAGTACGTTGTTACAATACAGATGAAATAAATGTAGATTTTATCAAATATAAACTATAAAAAAGTATTGAAACTCTTTTGCGTTACTTTTATCTTAATAGCTGTTGGCTCTATAGATTGTTTTCACATCATCAAACCAGCTGTCTGCCGCACTGGACACACAAAGTCACAAAGAAATGAGCTTTTGACTCATCTGTTGAATTCTTTTTATTTTAAATGAACAAATTTAAATATTTAAGATGGAAAACTTCTGCAGAAGTTGCTCAAATTGATCTGAACACAACAGATTTACGAACAACCAAAATACTTTTTAAATCAACCAGAAGAATCTCAGAAGCCATTGGAAGGGAAATGTTTGTGGTCAAGCTACATCAAAACTTGAAGGGTGCTCACATCATCCCAGACAAATATTTGTTCCCAAATTAGGTTTGTTGAGACCTCATCACCTGTAGAATAAATGTCGTGATGCATGCTCAATAATCCAGGTAGATAAATCTAACACGGTTGAGTCAGGTCATCTGGACGGACTCAACCTTGTTAGACCTGAAGAATAAAGTTGATCTGCTGCTGGCACAGCAGTCATGAGTTGACTTCTGATACAAGGAATCTAAAAAATAAGTCATATCAATAACAGCACAACACTTTCCTTTTGCGGTTTTACCTGCAACTGCTACACAAACTGGGGTTTTATGTTACGTGTCAAACAATCGTTTAGTTTAACCCTGTGCATAGCTTTAAATGAAACTTTATGGTAAAGTAACTGTGAGGGCTTTTAAGTTCAATTTAAGTTACACAAGCATTGTTTTTTTCTTGAAATAAATGCTCATGAGTGCATTTCTGAGTAATCTACACATAAAAAAGTGAGAATTTCTTCTGCTTCATCAAAGTTTTCCACGGTCACAGCATCACACTGATATGATGGGCACATAAACCTATGACGTTATATCCAATTAATTGCAGGGTTATTTGTTTGTTTGTTTGTTTTTGGTACAGCTTCTTCTTTTTCTCAAGAAGTCTCGTTACATTCTAGCAGGTGTGACGCATGTATTATGGTCAGTTTTGCCAAGAACATCAAATTTCAAAATGTTGGCTAAAGTGACAGAAAACTGAAATCTGCTGTAGGACAACAAGTTTCACTAAAGACTAATCTCAGAGCAACTAGAAGTCTGGCTTTAGTTTAACGAGCATTACCAGCTGTTTCACAACAGCCGTGCAAATAAGGAACTCTCCGAGGACCTGATGGTGGAATCCAGATCTCATTATCTAGGGATCATCGGCTAGCCTGTTGGCTACGTCTGACTTTTTAACTGCTGACAAACAAACCTGCCTGAGTTAATCTACAATAATGCCACAGTAACAACCAGACATAATGTAAAACTGATGTTTTTAGTCTAACTGAATAAAGTTCCAACTGTATTGGCGACTGAAATAACTCTCTAAAGTGGTCAGCGTGTTGTTAGCACTTAGCATAGCTAGGCTAGGCTAAAATAAGGTTAGGCGAGTACCGGGCTCCAGAAGATAAGTGGGTCGGTTTCTGGGTCCTCCACCAGGGTCCACAGTTTAGTTAGGAAGGCCGGGACGTTCCCGCCGCTCACCACCACTCCTCCAATTCCTCCTCCGAGAAACTCCATTTTTAACGACGACAAACAAAGCGCACACTGGACTCGCTGTCGATGCTAACAGTTAGCCAGCCGTTAACCCCATCCGCTCCTAAAACACCAACACACGAACGGACACACCGCGACTCTGTGGCCGACTAAGGTTCGAGCGGCATCTCGGAAAGTTCCCTCTGGGTCCTTGATTTCGTTAATCTCTACTAATCCACAAATTGATGCTCAAACTTTAGTCTGAACAAACCCCGTAGTGGAAAATTCCAACAAATCCGATAAAACAAACAACTGCGTAGCAGCTGGTTGAATGGCTGTCGCTCCGTAACGTAAAGTGATTGTTTCTGTCGCGCTGTGACGTAAACCACCGTATTCTGGATTATTTTTAGTTTGACCAAAATAGCCCACAAATTAAAACCATACACTATACAATTGGACGTGTATTTAAAGAAACGTGATCTTTTTTTGGAACATGTTGAAAATCCACTAAATTCTGCCATTCGGAGGGTTCAATTTCAGGTTTTACTGTAGCACCACATAAAGTGCCCTCTTTCTCATACTGTACTTGTTTACATTTATTTATTATTACTAAACTGCTAAGCATGTTTTGTTATTTTGTAATGTCATGGTGTTTTTAAGGAAAGGGCACAATAGTTTTATGAGAAATAACTCTGAAGAAGTTTTTATTTATTAACTTCTTTGTTAGCCAAATCAGTAAATTATTTAATAGAAAACCCAACATATATTATAATAAATATAGCATAATATTCAGATGACTGCAGTCGTCGGGTGTATCACAGATGGACAAGAAGCTGAGTACAGGAAACTGGTGGGCCACTTTGTGGCATGGTGTGGAAACAATCATCTCATCTTGAATGTGAACAAAACAAAGGAGATGATTGTAGATTTCAGGAGAAACAGGAGCAGGTCCAACCCTATTTCCATCATGGGAGAAGAAGTGGAGGTGGTGGAGAACTACCTTGGGGTTCACCTGGACAACAGACTGGACTGGAAATGAAGTGAACCCGTCTACAAGAAGGGACCAAGCAGACTGTACTTCTTGAGGAAGCTGAAGTCCTTCAGTGTTTGCAGAAAGATGCTGCGTATCTCTTCTGCCATCATCTGCTGGGGCAGCAGCACCAGAGCAAGTGATTTAAAAAAAGATCAACAAGCTTATAAAGAAGGCTGGCTCAGTTCTGTGGACTCTAGAACCTTTGGAGATGATTGTACAAAGAAGGATTCTTCATAAAATGAAGAACGTTATAGGCAACCCTCAGCATCCTCTTCATCAGACTGTCATACAACAACAGTGTGTCTTCAGTCAGAGGATTCTTCAGATCCGCTGTAGGACAGACCTCTACAAGAGATCCTTCCTGCCCACAGACATCAGCATCTAGAACAACTCTAATGAAACCAGGATGATGAGTTACAACATTTAATTTCCCTCTGGGATTAATAAAGTATTTTTGAATTTGAATATAGACTCAGCTCAAAACTTAAATGAATGGGTTCACATGGTTTTATGCCTTTGTCTTCAATTAAAAAAAATAGCATTTAGCTTCTCATTCATCAGGTTTTGCATGAGTGTGAAGAAAAACAAATATAGTTTGAATGACTACAGACCACGACTTCTTGAATGTGAGAAGGATCAACCCGGCTTGAAGAGTCAAAGTGCGTAGAGTTATCCGCAAGACTAAAATCCTGATTTTATTTCTGGGATTACACAAATTCAATTGATACGTGAAATGCATAAAACACTGAACATGTATATGCACTACACACAAACACTAAACCATCTCATAGATGTTTTACTCATTTTAAAATGTCAAAACTCTTTAGAATTTAGATCATAAAAGTGGATCTCCTGGTCTTTATTCCTGCTTTTATTATTCATATAGACAGGAGGATGCAATGAAAATTTTGAAACAGTTCAGTTTTGTTTTTCTATCAATCAGGGTACTTTTTTCCCAGAAAGTTTACTTTGAACTACTGATTATTTAAAAATATAAAATAAATGTGTACATTAAATTGGATAAAAATTGGCATTTACAATAATTCACACACGTGGACAGTATTTGTGTATTGTATCTCCTTTCTCAGCCAGTAGGAGGCAACAAAGAGTTGCACGTTTTACAGTCACGTGCATAAACATATTTGGCCCCTCCCTCTGTTTTTTTCTTCATTCAGCCAGCAGGGGGCGCTCGCAGCAATCTCGTCTCGCATGTCCCTGTGACGTGTAACCTCTGACTCCGCAAGTTTCCCACAGATATTTTTTTATTTTATTTTATTTACAAACAAACCAAGGCAAACAGTGTAATTCAAAGTAACAGTTAGGTTTCACAGGTTGAGTTATATATTGAAATTTTTAAAATTATACAGAAAATTTACATAAGGAATAAGTAAAGAGGTTTACATCAAATCAAAGTTGTTAATCAAAGTATAAAGTTGTTGAGCGGATTTACTTTTAACCAAATTAAGAGAAGCACAAAAACATTTCAGGCAACTTTCCCAATGACATAATCCCTGGGATTTGAGAGAGTGAAAATGGGTATTGTGGGATCGCTGTGCAACGATTGCAGCAATTTAAAGAACAAGTGACAATAATTAAATAATGAAAACGTCATATAGCCACATCGAGTATTATAGTAAATATTTAATATGAGTATAGGTATATTAGAGGTCTAGTTTATAGTATAGGTCTAGTATTAGAGGTGTATGTTTAATAATATAGTATGGGTCTAGTATTCAGTTAAATTAAATTCAGTTTATTTATGTAATGCCAAGTCACAATAGCAGTCATCTCAGGGCACTGAACAGAAACATTCATATACATAAAAAAGTTAATTAACACTTTTTATGTTTTATAGTGTGGGCTTAACATTATAGTATATGTCTAGTATTAGATGTGTAATTGTATAGTGTAGGTCTAGTATTATAGGTTTAATATTATAGCATAATAAGTGCTATGTGTTGTCGTCATTGTATGTTCTCATACAATGACGAAATTGGCTCTACATTTAACCCATAACACCTGGGTTACACCCAGGTGGAGCAGTGGGACAGCTATGTAGGCGCCCGGAGAGCAATTAGGGATTGGGTGTCTTGCTCAAAGACACCAAAACATGTGGGAATGGCTGGGAGTCGAGCCGCAACTTTCTGGTCCCAGGTCGGCTGCCCTACCTCTATACCCATCTCAGTCCCCACTATAGGTCTAGGATTAGAGGCCTAGTAATATAATATGGTCTAGTATTAGAGGCCTAGTAATATGGTCTAGTATTAGAGGCCTAGTAATATAATATGGTCTAGTGTTAGAGGCCTAGTAATATAATATGGTTTAGTATTAGAGGCCTAGTAATATAATATGGTTTAGTATTAGAGGCCTAGTAATATAATATGGTCTAGTGTTAGAGGCCTAGTAATATAATATGGTCTAGTGTTAGAGGCCTAGTAATATAATATGGTTTAGTATTAGAGGCCTAGTAATATAATATGGTCTAGTATTAGAGGCCTAGTAATATGGTCTAGTATTAGAGGCCTAGTAATATAATATGGTCTAGTGTTAGAGGCCTAGTAATATAATATGGTTTAGTATTAGAGGTGTAGTATTTTAGTGTAGGTCTAGTATTATAGTATAGGTTTAATATTATAGTATGGGTCCAGTATTATAATATAGGTCATGTGCTAAATATGTTGATGTGATTTGCTGCAATTTTATATCAAATTTGCCCGCCTACAGATAATTTTGGCTATTTAATTTTACAAAAGATACAGGTATGGACTACTTTAAATAGTTACTGATCAAGTGTTAAATGACCCCTCCCTCAGCTTGTATGTTTACTCTATACTAGTCACTGCAAGCACATATTGGCAATAGTTATGATCGGTAGTAACCCTATTTACTCCACACTAATTACTTTTTTATTTCAACAAGTGATGCTGAAAACTTGAACACAGCTATGCATTTGTTTACAGTTTATTTATTAACAATATACACCATGCAGAAAGTTATAAAAATGCATTTACCACCATTTTAACAAAAATATTAGTATATTAGCCATTTAATATTTATGGCAAACATGACGTGCAGCCAAGAAAGATGTCTTGACAAGCTCTTGCCAAGTGTGTCCTTTCTCGGATTAGAAATAGATACATCCTAACCAACAAAACTCTAAGCGGCGCAACAATCCAATTTTCGAATTTTGACAACCTCTCCATCAGTGACGTCACTGTTGGGCGACTTCCAACAAACCCACAAACCATTGCGCGCCGTATTCAGTAGGCGGTGCTAAACAAAGATGGCGGTATCCACGAAGCGTCTCATGGAGGGGAGCAAAAAAAGCGTGCAGGTTATCGAAAAGAGAGCAGGGATGGAGAAGAAAAAGACAACAGTCAAGAAGAGGAGTTTACAGGAGGAGGAGGATCAGGTGAGGCACTTAATAGCCGGGATGAAGATGAGATAACTGAATGGGATGAACTGGTCACGAGCTGGCTGTTAGCTTAGCATGAAAAGTCAAAGCAAAACAGCGTGGAGTATTTCAACCCCCATATAAGCTGACACTAACATTTTCTAATAGTTATTGTTGACGAAAATGATTTAACTGTGCACCTAATTAGACTTTACAATCTAATGAACACAGGGTTTATTAAAATTGTTTGACGCTAAACTTGTTTTAGTTGAAATTGTCACTTTCTGAATGGAGACATTCCCGGTGTCAAGTCAGTTTTCCTGGATTAAAGAGGCAAATTATATCGGGTAGTCAGATACAATCACATTTTATTTATTTTATTTTATTTATCCACTGTACACAGCTACTGACACACTGCACATAGCTGCTTCATCTTGCTGAGACCCTCACACTAATTTTATAAACCTAAAATCAATTATCTTCGTAATTGCACCGAGACACATTTTGGTTTGATTGTTTCCTTTTCAGATAAATTCACAACCATCTTAATTCAGTGATTTGGATTCAATGCAGTCTGCTGGCTTCCTTTGATAGTTAACTTTACTAATGGCTTTATAAAAATGTATGTGAATGTTTTCAGTGCCCTGAGACATCTTCTGTTGTGACTTGGTGCTATAGAAATAAACCGAAATTAATTTATATTTTTATTGTTTTGTCTTTAATTTCTTATCAATTTATTTTTCCAAAATTGCATATCATCAGTTCCCCACAACTGCTATCCTATCAGCTTTCACCCAATCCTTTAATGTTTTCATTAAAATTCACTGCAGCTGGCAGGCACTGGTTTTATAGAATAACATCAGCTAATCTCTCTTAATTGTTTGATTATACATTGGGACTATTGTTAAATTAATTAGTTTTTTGAGTGTGACACTTCTGTCTTTCCTTCAGCTCATCAACTTCAGCAAGGAACCTGTTAATGAGGACGATGCCGATCTATCAGACAGTGAGGACAGTGTCTACTCTGGACTGGAGGATTCTGGGAGTGACTCAGAAGAGGAGGAGGAGGAATCAGATGAGGAGGAGGGATCAGATGATGATGATGCAGATGAAGATAATGAGGAGGATGAGAGTCAACAGGTAACATTTAACTTGGGTTATCTGTGTAACGGCTGATTAGCTGGTGAGACTCACGTTCGGCCTGTGGACTCACCCATGCTGTCCTCTTCAGACAGAGGTAAAGAAGAGTAAGGAAAAAGAAGAGGAGAGTGAAGAAAAGGAAGTAAAGAGAGCAGACGAGTATCAACATGACAGCTCAGATGAGGAGGTGGGATTTTATAAATTTCTATGTTCCCTTTGCTTCTGTTGTTTTTCATGTGTAGTTCAGTCATTTAATGATCAACATGTCTTCTGTCAAGTTTTCTGATGTTTAACTCTTTTCTCACAATCTACCTCATTATTCCTCATACATGTTCTTTTTTCTCCCTTCTTTGTCAAAGTCACAGAACACAGTTCAAACTCATGCAATGAATCACTGTCAACTTGTTAGTCCACTGATCTTCTGTTCAGACACTTGAGATTAGCTCATGCATGTTTAATTAACACTGCCCTTTAGCAATAATAAGAACTCCACATTATCTATAGACTATTGAGTACTCATCCCTCACAAGGTTTCTGTAAGTTGTCACTAAATACAAAAGGCCTATGCAGGAATGATTCAATACAGCTACATGTCTCTTCTCCTGCTGGTTCATAACAAACTCCAATGTTCTACAGGACATCAGAAACACAGTGGGCAACATTCCCATGGAGTGGTACAAAGACTTCCCTCACATTGGCTACGATCTGGATGGGAAAAAGATCTTTAAGCCAATTAGGAACAAGGATGAGCTTGATGAGTTCTTGGACAAAATGGAGAATCCTGATTACTGGTGAGCCGTCTAGCTTCATGCAATATACTTGACAGTTTCAAACAAGAAATGCTAACGGTACTGACATGGATTTGTCTGCAGGAGAACGGTCCACGACAAGAAGACAGCAAGTGACATCGTGCTGTCAGACGACCAGATCGAGCTGGTGAATCGTCTGCAGAGAGGACAGTTTGGGGATGTCAACTTCAATGAGTATGAGGTACAGTTACCCCCGAACTTGTCCTGTTCAAACACATACGTGCTTGTCTTAATTGTTGAGGGGGAAACCAGTTAAAACAGTCAAATTACCTCTTTTTTTGTTTTGTCAGCCCACTGTGGAGTTCTTCAGTAAAGATGTCATGATTCATCCAGTCACAAACAGACCTGCAGACAAACGCAGCTTCATCCCATCATTGATTGAAAAGCAGAAGGTAAAAACCACAAAATCGCTGCAGTGGTTTTATTTTGTAACCTGACTCTGCCTGTCTGTCTCTACCTGTCTGACTCTGTCTGTCTCACCTGCCCACAGGTGTCCAAACTAGTGCATGCTATCAAAATGGGTTGGATTAAACCTCGACGGGTAGAGGATGACAGCAGAGGGCATTATTACGACCTGTGGGCTAGTGAGGACACTTCTATTTTAGCCAGGCACAAAATGCACCTTCCAGCCCCTAAAACCCGTCTGCCTGGTCACGAGGAGTCCTACAACCCCCCACCTGAGTACCTGTTCACAGAAGAGGAGGTCTGTCGTCACTTGCTGCATTTATTTAACAATGAAATTAGAGCTGACATCTGTTTTCATGCCTGTCGTCTCATCTTCCCTTTTACAGCAAGCTCTGTGGGATCAGCAGGATCCGTTGGACAGGAAGCTGCCTTTCATTCCCAAGAAGTTCTCCAGTCTTCGTCAGGTTCCAGCGTTTTCTCGGTTTATCCACGAGAGGTTTGAGCGCTGCCTTGATCTTTACCTGTGTCCCCGACAGAGGAAGATGAGGGTAACCACAACTTATTCAGTCTTTTATCCACCAGGGGGAGCTATATTTTAGCCCTGTGACGCCACTGACTCTTTCTCTGTCTGCAGGTGAACGTGAATCCTGAAGATCTGATTCCAAAACTTCCCAAACCAAAAGACCTGCAGCCTTTCCCGACAACTCAGTCTCTGGTAAAAACACACCACCTTTAAACACTGAGTAAACAGATTATTTCAAACTTGAATTGTTTTAGTTGCGCTCATGATTACCTGTGTGTTCAGGTGTATCGAGGTCACAGTAGTCTGGTTCGGTCCATCAGTGCGTCTCCTTCAGGACAGTGGCTTGCTTCAGGTATCGTCATGTATTCAACTGAACATTTATCCACACAGTTTCTGATTTTTTTTTATTTTTTCCCAATTAAAATTTTATAATGGAAGCAGACAGTATTTTGACATGTGCTTGCTCTTACTGACTCAAACCAAGTACTAAAAATTAGGGATGCATGATATTGGATTTTTGGCCGATAGGTTAAAACTTATTTGGCCGATAACCAATATCAATATTTTTCCCCATAGATCTACTTACAGAGACTACACAGCTTTCTCTGCTGTGGAATTAAAATACATTAATCTGCATGATCTTTGTCAACTTGGTCTGCTACCAAATGTAGATGCCAAAAAAGGGGCTGAAAATGATGTAAACTATATAAATATATAATATAATATATATATATATAAAACAAACAGTGCCTTTTATACCAGTGAGTTATTTTGATGTAGTGGCCGATGTCCTATATTTAACTTTATCGCTAATATCGGCCGATACCGTGCCGATAATATCGTGCATCCCTACTAAAAATGAAATTAACAATTTATTGAAAAAGCGCCGAGTTCAAATCTTGTCTCTAAATACAAAAATGTCAGCTTACTCCTACAGTTTGTCTCAATAAGATGTTTGTTCAGTTACAATAATGAACAAAACACTGCCTAAAATTATTGTTGTTACAATAAAAAGTTATTGGGTTTGTCGGTTGTTGACTGAACCGAGATGCCGCTCTCAGATAATTTATCACCAGAGCGATCAGGTTTGTCGAGCAAAGACAACTGGAGGAAAACACTTGTCAGCTCTGGAGTGTCTTCTTAAACACGTCAAGATCTAATTATAATATATTATAATATACTATAGGGGAAAGGAAGAAAAATGATCTAATTATAACAAAGAGCTTTGGAAAACAAATTCCATTAAAGGCACAGCACTCCATGAAAAGAATCCGTCTCGTCCACCACAGTTTTAAACTAAGAATATCTTGTGTGGAGAAATGACGGCAGACGTCATTTTAGTCGAGCCTTGACTGTTCTTTGCAGTTTAATGCAATATTGTGAAATGTCACGCTGAGAGAACGTGCTGTGAATGACTTTCAGCTACTAACTCATCAAATTCTTGTTCAATATCTGTAAATCTGATGCAGTTTAAAACTGTGTTCATGTCTCCACCCTGTAGTACCCACCCATGTCTATACACCTTATGAGTTTCATCTAAACCCGTCCAGTAGTTCAGGACATTTTGCTAATGCTATAGACAAACACTTATGCACACACACATCAAAAGCTAAAAGCATTTGACTTCTGCATTTTCATGTTCAGGCGTGGTAGCTCAGTGGTCAGTGCTGAGTGCTGCAGTCTTGTTGCAGGTTTGAGCCCAGGTTGTGTCAGGAAACTTCAAAACAATTCCACAGTTATTCATATAAATTTGCTCACTGTGGTGACCCCGGGAGCAGCCGAAAAGAAAAACATAAGCTTTTATATTTATGTAGTACATACCCCATAGGTCTATGTGTTAGTAAAATATTGGGTATGGAGATGAGTTCAGAAACTTCTGGTAAGCCCAGAAAATATTCAATAAATAGTAAGGCAGATTTTGGTTTATCTTGAATTGATAACATTTTTTAAAAACTTCAGTCTTATGAGTGCAGCTGATATGAGTGTAGTTTTTAGGAGCATTGTTAAAACGGGTGTTCTGTATATTTTCTTCTCTTCCAGGCAGTGATGATGGCACCGTCAGGTTGTGGGAGGTGTGCACATCTCGCTGTTTGAAAACGGTCCAGGTGGGCGGAGCTGTGAAGAGCGTGGCGTGGAACCCCAACTCGTCTTTCTGTCTCCTGGCTGTTGCCGTGTAATTATCTGCTTGCTTCTCTTTTTGTTCACGTTATCTCAAAGCCTCGTTAAACCATCTGTTAAATTTAAATACCACGGCCAGGTCCAGGCTAATTCCTTCTCGACATCCTGTTTTTGGTTTTCAGGAACTCGGAGGTCCTGATTTTGTCTCCTGGTCTGGCAGACAGACAGGTCATCTCATCGTCAGAGCGACTTCTCGCTGCTGAACACGAGGAGGAGCCATCAGAGGCGTCGGGCACTGTCGTCTGGTCTAACACTGAGGGGGAGGAGCTAAATCACGGCATTCGTCTCAAAATCCAACATCCTAAAGTGAGAAAATCCACCCAAGATGTTGATTAAGTCTTTCTGATCCATCTCTGGACTACACTGACTCTTTGTGTCCTCAGGCTGTCCACCAGGTGACGTGGCATACTAAAGGAGACTACCTGGCGACGGTGATGCCTGACCACTCGAGCCACCTGCAGGTGTTCATTCACCAGGTGAGCCGAAGGCGGAGCCAGAATCCTTTCAGGAGGAACAAAGGGCTTGTCCAGTGTGTAGCCTTCCACCCTATCAGGCCCTACTTTTTTGTGGCCACCCAGCGTTCTGTCAGGATCTACAACCTGGTCAAACAGGAAATGACCAAAAAACTACAAGCCAACTCCAAGTGGATCTCTAGCATAGCCATCCACTCTGGGGGTGAGTACTTCCACAAAACAATCACATCTCCACAGCACCAGTTCCTGCTCCAAACAAATATTTTAAACAATCGTGACTGCTGAGGGGCAGAGCCGGTGTCTCACCTGTCTACCTGCCTGCAGGTGATCATGTGATCTGTGGGAGCTACGACTGCAGGCTGAGCTGGTTCGACCTCGACCTCTCAACGAAACCCTACAAGTTGCTGCGGTACGTTCTGTCAACGTTTGTCAAAAGGATCGTTAACAACGATCAGATTTACTCGTTGCGTCACTGTTTTCACACTGTTAAGTTTCTGAAAACGTTCAGCTCATTCTGGAGAGGACTCCCATGACTTTTGTAGCTTTTTACCTTTTCATGATATTTTACGTTGAGCTACATGATGGATTAGCACTGTTGCAGCAAGAAGGTCCTGAGTTTGATCCTAGGTTTGGACCTGTGGTCTTTCTGTGTGGAGTTTGTATGTTCTCCTCGTGTTTGCGTGAGTTTTCTCCGGTACTCCGGTTTCCTCCATACCGGTCTAAAAACATGCAAGTTAGGCTGCCTTAAGGCCTCCCTTGCAAAAGAGATCTGATCTTGCACGGTTAAATAAAAGTTAATACAAAAAATATAGTTCCTACAGGTTTTTCAAAATTATTTTCCACTGAGGTCTATATATAAATAAGTAAAAATACCTCAGTGTATTTATATATAGACCTCAGTGTATATATAAATACACCAAGGTCTTTTTACTTATTTAAAACATTGCACTATTTAAAATCTGCTTCAGCATTCTTGCTCATTTTTTGTCTTCTTGGGCTACTTTTATTTACAATTCTGCTATTTTTAGCTTTTATCTAGCCTTTTGCTACTTGTACCACAGCTTTTAATTAGCATTTTCCTACATTTAGCTACAAGTTTGCTATTTTTATTTAGCCTTTAGGTAGTTTTTCCTTTTAGCAAGCTTTTGATGTATTTATCTATCTATTTATGTTAGCTTTTAGCTCATTTGCTGCTCCTTTTTGTTTTTAGCAAGTCTTTTGCTACTTTTATTTGTCCTTTTGCTAAATTTACTTTTAACTAGACCTTTTCTACTTTTAGCTAACAGTCTGCTACTTTTAGGTTTTATCTAGCCTTATGATAATTTTAGCCAATATTGCTACTTTTGGCTAGTGATTGGCCTTTTTTTACTTTAACAACTCAGTTTCAGCTTTTTCATCAAATGTCAGCAGTCATTTAGCACTCTACATTTTTGTTGTAATGTATATAATGTATGTTTTAATTTCTCTAGTTACTTATTTTTTAATTTAACCTTTATTTTACCAGGATAAAAAAACCCATTGAGATTAAAACCCCTTTTTTTCAAGGGAGACCTGGTTTAGAGGCAGCAACAAACACAACACAAAAAATTACAGTTAAAAGAAAATTTCAAGCTATAAAAAACAGGTACTATAAAACAAGCTAGCTATTAAAACGGGTACATTTCATTGAGTTGGCTTCAATATCTTTTAGTTTGGATGTAAAAGCACTGAATGAGATGAATTCAGTCCGAGTAAAAGGAACGTAAAGAAGCAGCAAATTGTGTGAGTGAAAAGTATAGTAATGTTTTGTTCATATTGATGATATTGATCTTTTAAAATAACTTCAGACACCATAAGAAGGCGGTGAGGAGTGTGGCCTATCACAGAGGTTACCCACTGTTTGCCTCGGCATCAGATGATGGATCAGTGATCGTCTGTCACGGGACTGTTTACAAGTAATACAACATACAATAAACACTCATCGTTACATAGGTCTTTTTTGAACAAAGGCTCAAACTTTTCTTCTCCTCTCCAGCGACCTGCTGCAGAACCCGTTGATAGTCCCTGTAAAAGTTCTGAGAGGTCATGCAATCACTCATGACCTTGGTGTTCTGGATGTGACCTTTCACCCCACACAGCCCTGGGTCTTCTCCTCCGGGGCTGACGCCACCGTCCGACTCTTCACCTAACGAGCTGCTCTTTATGTTGCTGCCTGCTGGTGAAGCAGCTGAACTTCTCCGTTTGTGGTGGAGGTGTCAAACCATGGGTGTCCTAACAACCAGTTAGACACCGGGTTGTTATTTTCCACAACAGAGAGAATGTCCTTTCCTCTAGTTTATTTTACTGTTTGTATTCAATAAAATGGGACATTACTATTCATGTGTGCTCTTTGTTTATAAATCTTCTATTAAAAAACA
>NC_056516.1:32149538-32169538 GCF_014905685.2 Nematolebias whitei
TACTATTCATGTGTGCTCTTTGTTTATAAATCTTCTATTAAAAAACACCACCACCAAAGTTTGTGGTAATTTTTTTATACTCATATTTTATGTGAAGATAAATCCGTTAATTACCTTTTAAAAATAAATATTTTCAGAGATTTGTATCTGCTGGTTTGAAGGTATCAAGACGGCAAAAAAAAAAGTTAAATCATTAAATGTAAATTCAGATTGTTGTCAGACATAAATCTAAATACAGACTTTGATAAGATTTACGTTTTATTTAAACTGCAGCAAATGTATCTAGTCTGAATAAAAATGGATTTCAGGTAGGAAAGCATACTATTAAAATCTTATGTAGTTTTATTTTTTTGTTGTACAAGCACAACTATGTATATTTAATTTTATAGTTAAAAGTATTAGTGCAAAAAGAGTGCATTTCTGTGTACGTTTTCGAGTTTTACTTGAATGTTTTTACAGATTTTCTCCCGCTTGTTATTCTACGGTGGGGCTTTAATTTTGAATTTATATGTGACGTCATTGACGCGCTTCCGCCGGAGCTGTTTCGGTGTGACACCAGATCATGAAGGCTGAAGATCGAATCACACCGAGTCTTGAAAATTGTGTTTACACCAGCTGTTACTGGTAAATCTGTTTATACTGTCTGTTATAGCTGCCATGAAACAAAACACAATATTCCTATAAAATTATTTGTTATAGTCTCGTTCAATTACAAATTTAATATTTATTTTTGGGGAGGTGAAGCCTTTATCACCTGTAATATCTGTTTTAAAAAAAAGGTATTAAATCTCTTCGTTCATCTTAATGTCAGTAAATTATGTCCACTGCTTCAGTCTGTTTGTTTCATCTCTTCTGGGTTGTTTTGTTTGTCTTGCAGTGAAGAAAATGTTTGGAAGCTGTGTGAGTTTGTTCAAACAGAGAGAACCGCGCAGCTGGAACATCTGTTTGTGGTTTTCATCTCTAATGACAACAGAATGGTGAGAAAATGAAGCTGCTGGGACAAAATCATTGAAATATGTAACAATTATTGCTAATGGGCCAAATGAACAAAGACAATGACACCACAAACCACCTAATTATATATTACACTGTTGTTAATCAATTTATGGCAACTTTTTTATACTCTCAAAACAAGTTTCACTAAAACAATACTGACTGGATACTGACTGCGGGAGAAGAGGCTGGTGGAGCAGAGGAACACCCAAAGCCTGATCAAATGAAACCACAAGGAACAGAACTAAACACGAGAATCACAAACACAAAAAATAAAACGTAATAACCAAAAGAGAACTAACCTGACAATAAACACGTAGAACTACTGAAAAAAGAAACCAAACCTCCCAGAGCCTGACAACAAGTGATGTTTTGTTTTCCATCAGATTCCCCTCTGGAAGCAGAAGTCTGGATGTGGTGACCGCCCTGTGATTTGGGTCGGTGACTTCCCTGCGTATAACTACGATATTACAACGGTGTCATTATGACATCATCAATAATGTCCCTGCATGTGTTAGGATTACCACGTGATCCTGCTTCAGACGGGTCTTCAGTCGGACTCACAGGTTTACGATCTGGACACGGAGCTGCCTTTTCCCTGCAGCCTCAGGCTTTACGGCGCTCAGGCTCTTCGCTCAGACCGCCAACTCAAACCTGAGTATCACAGGTAACACAGGTCGCTACAGTAACACACCTGAGTGACATCACAATAACACCTTGTGTTTGTGACAGGAAGTTGCGCGTGATTCCTGCAGACAGCTTCCTGTTGAACTTTGCGTCTGATCGATCTCACATGAAGAACGCCGATGGAACCTGGAAGATGCCCCCTCCTTCTTACCCCCCCATACAGGCTGCAGGTAAATTATTGTTTAGCCTGTTTATATTTATATGTACAGGTTCTGGTCATAAAATTAGAAAATCATGAAAAAGCTGATTTATTTAAGTAATTCCATTCAAAAAGTGAAATTTTATTATATTCATTCATTATACACAGACCAATATATTTCAAATGTTTATTTCTTTTAATGTTGATGATTATAACTGACAACTAATGAAAACCCCAAATTCAGTATCTCAGAAAATTAGAATATTGTGAAAAGGTTCAGTATTGAACACACCTGGTGCCACACTCTTAATCAGATAATTAACTAAAAACACCTGCAAAGGTCTTTAAATGGTCTCTCAGTCTGGTTCTGTAGCTACACAATCATGAGAACGACTGCTGACTTGGCAGTTGTCTGAAAAACGACCATTGACACCTTGCACAAGGAGGGCAAGACACAAAAGCTCATTGCTAAAGAGGCTGGCTGTTCACAGAGCTTTGTGTCCAAGCACATTAATAGAGAGGCAAAGAGAAGGAAAAGATGTGATAGAAAAAAGCGTACAAGCAATAGAGATAACTGCACCCTGGAGAGGATGGTGAAACAAAACTCATTCCAAAATGTGGAGGAGATTCACAAAGAGTTGACTGCAGCTGAAGTCAGTGCTTCAAGAACCACCACGCACAGACGTATGCAAGACATAGGCTTCAGCTGTCACATTCCTTGTGTCAAGCCACTCTTGAACAAGAGACAGCGTTAGAAGCATCTCGCCTGGGCTAAAGACAAAAAGGACAGGACTGCTGCTGAGTGGTCCAAAGTTATGTTCTATGATGAAAGTCAATTTTGTATTTTCTTTGGAAATCAAGGTCCCAGAGTCTGGAGGAAAAGAGGAGAGGCACAGAATCCATGTTGCTTGAGGTCCAGTGTCAAGTTTCCACAGTCAGTGATGGTATGGGGTGCCATGTCATCTGCTGGTGTTGATCCACTGTGTTTTCTGAGGTCCAAGTTCAACGCAGCCGTCTACCAGGAAGTTTTAGAGCACTTCATGCTTCCTGCTGCTGACCAACTTTATGGAGATGCAGATTTCATTTTCCAACAGGACTTGGCATCTGCACACAGTGGCAAAGCTACCAGTACCTGGTTTAAGGACTATGGTATCCCTGTTCTTAATTGGCCAGCAAACTCACCTGACCTTAACCCCACAGAAAATCTCTGGAGGTATTGTGAAGAGAAAGATGTGATAGACCAGACCCAACAATTCAGAAGAGCTGAAGGCCACTATCAGAGCAACCTGGGCTCTCATAACACCTGAGCAGTTCCACAGACTGATCGACTCCATGCCACGCTGCATTGTTGCAGTAATCCAGGCAAAAGGAACAACAACTATTGAGTGCTGTACATGCTCATACTTTTCAGTTGGCCAACATTTCTAAAAAATATCATGTTTTTAAAGTGGTCTTAAGTAATATTCTAATTTTCTGAGGAACTGAATTTGGGGTTTTCATTAGTTGTCAGTTATAATCATCAACATTAAAAGAAATAAACATTTGAAATATATCAGTCTGTGTGTAATGAATGAATATAATATACATGTTTCACTTTTTGAATGGAATTACTAAAATAAATAAACTTTTTTTTTATCATATTCAAATTTTATGACCAGCACCTGCATATGTATACACATACAAACAAAGATGATGTCATCTTGTTATGATGCATTTCCTCCTCAGAGAGTCAGATGAACCTGGATGACTTCATTAGCATGAACCCTGCTGTCGGCTGGGGCACCGTCTTCAGTCTGAATCAGTTTATGCAGAAATTCATAGGAAATCCGTCCACAGCATCATCATCTTCATCATCAGCTCAATCTTCATCAGCAGCATCTTGTTAACTGACATTTTGGGATTTAGGAGTTGTTGTTTTTTTTGTTGCTTTGGATGTCTTGTTGGAAATGTTGCAGTTTCCTCCTGGTCTTAACGAACATTTGGTCAAGTCTGACAGAGAGATAAAGACAAACAAACAACTTTTATTTTCGTGTGGAACTGAAAGACAGCTCGGCTCTCCTGAACTTCATTCACACCAGCTCCTGGAGCGCAGAAAACAGCAGAAACATGGAGGTGCTGGGTGTTGAGGTTAACAGTCCTCTGCACAGATCCCTCTGGAAAACGCTGATTCTTTGTTTTGTAACATCACATCTGTCAGTCCACTTATTTACAGCGCACGTGACTGTCAGGAATTGAACAATAAATGGATTCAGTTTGTAGCTCAGTCTGTCACGTTTTGACCCTAATCTTTAAATAAAAAAGACATTTTCTGTTTAGTCTGCAGTCTATGTCTGTTCTGTTAAATCAGCAATAAATCAGGAGCGCCAATCAATCACTGATAATTCACACAGACTTTAAAGTGCAGTTTGCGCTACATCTGACATCTCAGATGAGAATACTTCATTTGCAGCGTGTGGTGGTTCTTCGTGGGACAGAAACTGGTTTGAAGTTGTTTCTTAACCACAGCAATTGACTGTAAATACTGTAGATAATTAGTAGAACCTGTTTAGTTTAAAAGGATTACTGTATACATTTTGCTTTATATTGGCACTAACGTGAAGGATAAAATATGTTTAGTTTCAAATCATCATTTACTGGAAGAAGCAGCAAGGCAGCTTTATTCCTGCAGCACATTTCAGTAACGAGGCAACTCCAAGAGCTTTACACAAACAACTAAAAACATTGTGACAAAGTGCCGAAGAACAGTAAAAGATCATAGAAAAATAAATTACACTCGAAGAAAGAACAGTTCAAAACATTAAAGAATGAAAGCAAGGCCTGAGTATATTCAAATTTAAATATACTTTATTAATCCCAAAGGGAAATTAATTGTTGTTGTAGCTCATCTTGGTTTTATTAAAGTTGTTCTAGATGCTGATGTCTTTTGGCAGGAAGGATCTCTTGGAGCAGTCCGTCCCACAGCGGATCCGAAGAAACTGGCTACAGATGTCAATCTGTCCACCCAGACAAGCAGGCCTCTCGGTCCTCTTGGGCAGCAGGACTGCCTGAATGTCGGGCAGAACTTCTCCCTGAGCGATGGCCATTTCTCCCAGCAGCCTGTCAAGCCCTTTATTGCCACAGACTTAACTGCAGGTGCCGGGGGATGATCTTGGTCCTCCCGCTGTCACAAGCTGCGTTTCTCGCTACCTCCAAGATCTCTGCAGTCAGGCACTCAAGCACTGCCTCCAGGTAGACGGGAATGCATCCACGGCGCCTCCTTTTCAACTCATTTGTGATTTGGGGCTGTAGTTGAGATTTGAGCTTTTGAGATGTTAATCAGCTGCTCCCAGTTGTAGAAAACCACCCTATTGTCATGGTTATGCATCATAACAAATGTCCAAATGTAATAAAGGTTTCAGTAAAAATCCTGCCAGCAACACAGTATCTGATACCAGAGGAAGTAATCATCCGAAAAAAGCGATTTGCATTCAGAAAAAAGATTAATTAAAGTTTTCAAAAGCAAAATCTCAGAATGAATGGGAGAGCTACTCCAACATGCAGCCACCTTGAGCGGCGCAATTCTGGAACCCAGAAATTAAGTATTAAGAAATGGTATATAAAATACAGAATAAAAATAATCCTTTGCTTCAATTAAAGGGAACAGCAAACAGGACAGTCTTCAACCTCGTTTTAAAGGAACTCAGTTGCAGCTGTCTGGCAGTTTTATGGGAGTTTGTTCTGAAATGTTCAAAAAGCGTTCAATTCTAAAATGTTGCATAGAAGCTGAATGCAGCTTCTGCATGCTTGGTTCTGATTACTGGGATAGCTTTAAACCAGACAACCTCAGAGCGGTTCAGAGTCCAGCAGGAGACTGGAGATGGATTGTGGACCCAGTTATAGTCTGCAGTAAGTATGCACAAAAAATATGTGTGCTATTATTTGATCTGTAAAATCAAGCTTAAATCAGTGGATTGTCACCTAATTAAAAATCTTAGCCTTTACCATGAAGTGGCCTGCCTTTAATGCTGAGCTGCTGTTAAACGAACTTCACTAAAAACAATTACTGAAGCATTTAGTACCTAAACTTTAACATCCTTAAAGTTCAGATGTGCAACGCTCAGAAATACATAAAATGAAAGCTAAAAGAATACTACCACATTTTTCTGACTATAAAGTGCACTTAGAATCCTTTGATTTTCTCAAAAATCAACAGTGAGCCTTATAATCTGGTGCACCTTATGTATTAATTCTGGTTGTGCTTACTGACCTCGAACTGATTTTATTTGCGAGAGACAAAGCTTTGTCCCTAGTTACCCATGTCTCGAGAGAAATTTGATAGTCGGCTCATATCCGGGGCCAAACAGGGGAGTCAGATTCAGATAAGCCACAATTGTTGATTTTTCTTCAGGCAGACCGTTTTGTCTCGTGAGCCTCAAGTCCTGCTGGAACTTTCCGGTCCAAAATGGCCAAATTTATGGGTGTTTCCCCTCCACTGATCCAAGTTATGAGCCTTCTTCAAGGTCGATCCCAACATGCTGACGAGTCCAAAGAGCCTCAGGTGGCCTGTGATTCTCACAAATCGTCTCCATCTTATGGTTTATCTCGTAAATCAGCTGATGTTGAGTACTCTTAGCACGAACCAAACCATCGCACAGACTCAGAAGCTTTGTCATGGCCGAAACTGCTGCTGAAGTTTTCTTCAAAAGTTAATAAAACAGAGCCCCACCGATGCCAAAGAGCAGAACCCCTTCTATCATAATACAAATTTATAAATGTCTTCAGCGTCCTCCTGAGACAGAACTGAGACACATCTGCTGCCAAACTCCCCACAGATCTCTGACGTACCCCACAGCGTGAGTCTCAGTCAGACAAGAGGGTTCTCCAGGACCCTGACATTTTGTTGAAAAGATTTTGTCGATTGCATTGAAAGTCCAACTCACCAGATCTACAAACTTTTTTTTTTTTTCATTTGGGCGGTGTGTACCAGGAGCTTCAAACACACAGAGAGCAGAGCAGGAGGAAGAGGAGAACAGGGGGAGGGAGAGCATGAGTGTCCACCTTGAGCGAGAGCCAGAGTAGAAAAAGTAGAAATAACTTGATGTCTGTTAGATTGTTAGTTTGTTTTCTCTTTTGGTTTACTCAGACCTGATGAAAGTTTGTAAATTGTTGGTGAGTGGCAGATTTCTGAGGTTGTCATGTTGGTTTCTGTTTACTGACATACGTAGGTTATCCATTATTGTAAATAGGCTATAATTAGATGCTCAGTAGAACTAGTTCGACCACAATCAAACCAGTCACCTTTAGTTTAATAGGATTATACATTAAGAGGAGTGGTTAAGACAACATTCCTCCATGTGTGGAGAATCAGGTCTGTTTAGATCCCAGTCATTTACTGGAAGGATCAACGAGCTGATCAGCTTCAAACTCAGCAGTGAAACAGCCGAGGTAAAGTTAGAGACTTGTCCAGATGTTTTATTTCATCCAGCAGTTAATTATAATTAAATGTAATCCATGCCCTGACGTGAGTTTTCATGTGCACTGTCAGAGTCAATGAGCTAAAATTTGGGTAGCTGTTTTAAAGAAAATTTAGCTTTTTGTCCAAGATGTTTTAATTAGTCTGAAGAGTAAACTCTGAACTCACAAACCTGATTGTAAAAGTAGACAAATGCTGAACTGTGTCAGTTTGCCGTTTGACGCTGTAAACACTTAGAAATGCATAATGATAAACTACAAATACATCTGTTTGAACTCATGCAGCTTCTTTCCTGAGTAATCATGAGCTGCAACCGCAACACTGAACCAAGTGAAGGAGGAGCAGGTGGAGGAGCAGGTGGAGGAGCAGGTGGAGGAGCAGGTAGAGGAGCAGGTGGAGGAGCAGGTGGAGGAAGTTGGATCAGCGTTCTCGGTTGGGCAGCAACACTGACTCTTTTTTTCGGTGTGCCTGCTTGTAAGTTAGAGCTTTGTAAAGACTTCGTCCAGCTACAATGAATAATACAGAAATGATAAAACCAGTTGCACTTTACTTTCAGGTGTCTTTGCATTTTAATAACTTTATACACATGTCCCATGTTTTCAAGAAGAAATTAAACTTCCTGAAAAATGAGTTCTGGAATGTTAGAGCAGAAATAACCTTTAAAAAAAACAAGTTTACAAAGGCAATGGGTTAAATTGTTTACGGTTGACGCTTTGTTTGAGTTGAAGTACCGTATTTTTCCGACTATAAGGCACACTTAAAATCCTTTAATATTCTCAAAAATCGACAGAGCCTTATAATCAGGTGCGCCTTATGTATTAATTCTGGTTGTGCTTACTGACCTCGAACTGATTTTATGTGGTTATCGTAAATGAGTTGAATAAAGTTTGACTTATCTGACTGTTTTGTTTCGCTTAATGCGCCTTATAAACAGACCCGTTCATTGATATTGCGCCTTATAGTCCGAAAAATACGGTATTTGTAACATGAGGCTGACACCTAGTCACTTCATTAGTCTGGGAATTTAAGCTGACTTTCCAAGCGGACAGCTGGTTTCAAATATAACAATCACCGTCGTAAGGATCAGTTAAATTATCTAATGAAATTGTGAACATTTTGAACCTGCGTAGTTCAGGTCTCAGCGAAAGACTTCAGCTGCTCTTCTTCCTTCATGCTTGTTTTTGTATTTATTTGACTCAGGGTTGGAGAACGTTAGGGCCAAAAAACAGGCATATCTTGTAAAAAAGAAAGAAGAAAACGACAAAAGGGACGGGGAGAACAAAGAGAAGATTAAACAGGACATCTCTAGAGAACTCAAGGACTTCACTAGAGAACTCAAGGTCCTCACTAGACAACTCAAGGACTTGGATCCTTTGGAAAATCTGTTGATTAAGAGACGAGATATTTACTGCAGCTGCTTCAAACTGGAGTCTAAGCAGACAAAGAAGGAAAACATGATTCAGAGAGCTTTTATATCTAAATACCCCACGCATCGGGAAGAGTTAGAGAGGATCTTCAGCAAAGATAATTACTGTGTTGCCTTCTTGAATCAAAACAAAGAGAAGAACGGAAGACTGGTGTGGGAGGTCCTGACCGCCATGAGGAGTGAGAAAGAGAAAATACAACAAAATGTAAAATAAATATGAATTCCACTTCATTTTAGCTTTACATCATTGTGAATAAATAAGAGAGAATAAATTCTGTGGTTCATTTGCTTACATCTTTCTGCTGACGATCATAAATAAACTTTTGCTGCAAAATCTGCTCATTATTCCCTATTTCTGGTGATTTAAACCACAAACATGAAGGTGTCTGCTGACTTCAAATCCCCTCTTTCCCCCTCAAACCTCTCTGCTTATGAACAATATGATGAATGTCACTTAGTTTAATTTGTAAGAAATTACTTTGTGTATACCTTTCATCATAGCTATTATATTTGTTTTTTACTTAACTATTAACGTCACATTTAGATGTTACACTTATAAAGCATGGTTCTGCTTTGCTGCATATTTCCTTTTTCAGAGAAGCAGATTATTACATTTGTTTTCATTCACTTGTCAGAATTAACTGAAAGCGTCGGAGGGCATTGTGTCACTGCAACTTCATGACAACGCATCATAACACTTATTATTTATTCATTCCTTCTGTTTAAGTAAGACCATACTCAAAAGTTCAGATAAATGTGTATTTCACTTTCAGCAGACAGGACAGGAGTTTCAACATTGATCAGAGTAACTGGTTTAAATATCTATTTCTCAGTTCTTTGTTAAGTGACATGGGGTGAGGGGAGTGTGATCTTACAGCAGATGGACAGTTTGGGTGGGGTGCTGAGCCCCAAATAAAAAGGAACAAAAGAACAGCTGAGAGAAGCTCCAGCCGCTGCTCAGAATGGGAGACTCCCCAAACAGACAACAGATGCTATTACTGAAACATGTGGAGGCATAAATGTGCTTCTCTCTAAAATGGAAGTACTTTTTTTTTTTTAATTGCAAGAACCAAAGTGTTAATAGTTTTGTCTGACTGTCTCCAAATGCTGTCATGTTTACTTATGTAAATGAAATAAAAGCAGCACTCATGTACAGGGATTTAGGAGATAATGGTCACATCAAATCAGTGACACAAAAACTAAAACTGCTGGCCCACCATGAGACAGAGGTCTTGATTAGAAAATAAATAATTTTTAAAAATAGTCCATCAAAAATAAATCAATTATAAATTAATCAATTAAGTAAATAGAAGGCATACGGTCAAGGAAACTCTCTTGTAAATAAACAAATAAACAAATAAATGTGGATGGTGGGCGGGGCTTAATGCACTCTCGCTCTCTGCTGCTGCGTCTCTGTTGTTGCTCCGCTGAGCCGAAGGGAAACATCGAGCAGGAGCCGTGACGATGCTGCGGCGGTGGGACTGAAACACAGAGCTAACACCCGCTCTGCCGACCTCTGCTCCGGTTCTGTTATCTATCCCAGGACGAACCGGTTTAGCTGCCGCGGTCTGGGTTGCACGTTCTGACGGAGGACGGGCTGGATAGCCATGTAGCTCCGTTAGCATGTTGCTGCTAATCGGCCAGTTTCTTAAACGTCGAACGCTTTAGCCGGAGACTCCGGCTGTTAGCTCGTTGTGATGTACTTGTCAGATTATTTCGCTTTTTTTCAAAACATCATCCCTGTGTAGCTATATGCTCATATTTTTTCACAATATGTGTCGTGTTGAAACAGCGGAGTCCGTTCTCGGGGTAAAGCCGTTGATTAACGTCCTGTTTTTTGCTAACAGCTAACAGGTAACGCTAGCTGTAACTCTGGGCTCTAGATGTCTTTGTTTCCGAGCAGTAGTTCAGGATGTGAGAGCAGGCTGGCTGCGGTAGTTAGCAGGTAGCTTAGATTACTGTAGATGCTAAGTTGACAGGTAAAGCAGAACCTCGGGTCAGTTTTTATTGTGCTCATCTGACATGCAGCTCTCAGTTCCGTGACCTTGGGCTCATCTTCTGCATCAGATTCATCACAATAAGGCTCGCAGCTGCTTGACACCGAGGGTTATTATGGCCCTCAGTTCAGGCTGCAGGCAGAGTGTCGTCTACCTGCTCATCTTGTCAGGTGAGTCCTCTTAATCCCCAATTTTCTGTTAGAACCAGGACTCCTGTTTATATTTGGCTTTTATTATGTTGCTTTGTATTTAATTTACAGGTTCTTATATGAGGGAAAAAACTTAATTATGAGCCAATTTTTATATGTTAGTCAGTTTTACAGTATTTAACTAAAGGAGTGTTTTCGTGCACGTTTTTCTAGGTTATCATGAATAAATGTGGCACATTTAACCCAACTCCTGCCATGCAATCTCACCTTGTTGTCTAAAAGTTATCATAATTCAAATATAATTTACAACTCTGATTCAAGTAACTGTTTATAGAATTGCCCAAATGTTTAGAAAGGATGCTCCCAGACTTTCACCTTCACCACAGGATCCTATGGTGTGTTGTTTACCAATTGAAAGCAGATTATACCATCCCATAATCCACAATAACACAAATATTTCTAATGATGCACTGTAGGCATATGGTCAGATTAGCAATATAAAGTAAAACAAAGCATGAAAACCAATTTTAGCTGGATGATTGAAGTAGTTTTTCCATATTTTTTTAATAAACATAAAATGCGTGCAACATAGCACGCAAGCTGTAATCAATCTTTTATGATGCGCTTTCTGTCGCGTCTTTCCTTTGTGTTGTTTTCACACAGTAAAGAGGAAACAAAGACACACAGCCTATTTTTCTGTTCTTAATAGTTCAAGATAAACCTCTGTGTTTCAAGCCATTACAGACTTCGTTTGTGTAAAAAAATAAAATAAAACATCACTCTTATCAGGGCAAAAAGTTTTCATGATGGAACATTAAATTAAATGAAAATGAGACTAAAATGTTGGCATTCAAACCTCCCTGGTAGATTATGTTCATAAAATAGACGAAGATCTGTGTAGATTTATTTTTCTATTTATGACACGGTTTGTTAATACTTTATGCCTCGTGTTTTTCCCAGGATGCATCGCTGCTTCTCAAAGAAATGACAATGTCTACGTGTCTGGATTTTCTAATGGTGAGTTTAAGGTCACTCGGCTATCATCACAATAGTTGGCAGTGCAAGTCTTAACAGAAACCTTCCCTTACTCCTCCCATCCAGCTTGTGGTGATGCGGCGGAGCTCCTGCGAGCATCTAGTGGCGTCATCACCAGCCCCGGTTGGCCCTTTCAGTATCCAGCTAGGCTGAACTGTAGCTGGAACATAAGAGCAAGGCTGGGAGACTCCATCACCATCAGGTAAAACAGATCGTTTCCTGATTGACAGTTGGTGTGGGGACACGTGTTGGACATAATTTTATTGTTTAAAATTGTGGTTAAATGGCTTAGTGTCACTTGTCACACCGTGTCCACATATAAACATTAGCAATTCTCTGGCACAGTTCTGTTGGAGTTTTTGTCCCTTTGTTTTGGCAGATTGGAAGAGTTCCCCTATTTTTGAGTCTTGAGTTTAGGGTTTTGAGAATGTTGTTTACAAAAACTACAAAAATGTTAGCTTGCTTTATTTGTTCCACACATGCAGTTTATATTTGAGTCTTTTTTTCTTTTTGGAACAATCCTACTTTTGTAGATATTTCAGCCGTCTTCTGTAATGGTTTGAGGTTTTGCTGAATATCTTTGAAGTAGAACTTTTTGACTCTTTGACAAAATTCCAGAAAATGATGCAGCCACTACCATGCGTGACAGCAAGTTCATAGTTTTGGAAGTTTTTTTTTTTGTCCCCAACATTTTACTTTTACCACATTTGATTAAAAACAATAGATTCCTGTCCTTTTATACATCTATTTGCATGAAACGTTTTAGACTTTCTGCGTTCTTTTGTTAGTTCCGACTACTTTAAACTTAATTTTTTTTAACATAAACTGTATTTTTTGCAACTAATATCTTCCAGAAGAACATTTCAAAGATTTTTATTATCTCAGTTTACAACTATAACTATATTGAAAGTATTTTTCCCCACAGTTTCCAGGACTTTGACCTCCAGGGTTCCCATCACTGCACTTCAGACTGGATGTCCATCAGCAGCTACAGAAGCCTGGACGGCCTACGTGTTTGTGGATCTTCTCTGCCTCCCCCTTACATCTCCTCCCAGGATCATGTGTGGATCCACTTCCACACTGATGACACTCTGACAGGGAAAGGTTTCAGACTGTCCTACATCACCGGTAAGGATGATGTATTCAGTTTGTAAAGCTCTGCTGCGTTAGCCCATTGTCAGACTTTTTGACAGTAATTTGAACTGACGTTCTTTTTGTCTTAACCACCCTTTGATCACCAGGACTGAGGACTTTTGTGGTTGTTGCGTAACAGTTGTGTAGAGAGCAGGCTGTAGTGATGCAGTGATGTAATGCTGGATTAGAGTCTGATGTAAATCCTCTAAACAAGGATAGGCTAGGAGGAGCGCAAAATCCTCCTTATCCCAGTAAAATGTTTTCAGGTGGTTGATGGCCATACTGAAAATATAAATCTTGTGGTTTTAGGTAAACCAGAGGCCTCCAGCTGTGATGTGGACCAGTTCCACTGCTCTAATGGGAAGTGCATACCAGACTGGTGGCGGTGTAACTCCATGGATGAGTGTGGGGACAATTCAGATGAGGAGTTGTGTGTGGATTCACCATTCTCCTTCCAGCCCTGTAATCTGAACCAGTTCCCCTGCTTGTCCCGTTACACCCGGATCTACACCTGCCTGCCCCACAGTCTGCGCTGTGACGGCAGCATCGACTGCCAGGTAAAAGGCCGTTTCAGTCGTATCAAAAGTCATGGAGTAAATTTTATTTCGTCTGTAAGAGTTTCACACTTTTATGTCGTTGACATTTCAGGACCTTGGCGATGAAATCGACTGTGACGTTCCCACTTGTGGAGAATGGTTGAGGAACTTCTACGGTTCTTTCAGCTCTCCAAACTACCCTGATTTTTACCCTCCAGGAAGTAACTGCACATGGCTGATTGACACTGGAGACCACCGGAAGGTAACCTCTAAGCTCAGACCATCAAACATAGCTTAGTCTGGAGACATTTAAAGAAGTTCCAATAACCTCCTCTTTGATCTTTAAACTAATCATCTTTCTGCATCCTCCTCTCGCAGGTTATCCTGAGGTTTACAGACTTTAAACTGGATGGGACGGGTTACGGTGATTATGTTAAAGTTTACGATGGTCTTGAGGAAAACCCTCGGCGCCTCCTCAGGGTGCTGACTGCTTTTGACTCCAGAGCACCAGTCGCTGTGGTTTCATCTTCTGGTCAGCTCAGAGTTCACTTCTATGCTGACAAGATCAACGCCGCCAGAGGATTCAACGTCACCTATCAGGCGAGTTGCTCTGATCAGACATTCGAGATGTTCTAAAACTTCTAATCTTTGTGATGCTTCTTTTTCTTTAGCTAGGTTGATTCTGTTTGACCTGTTTTTGTGTGTGTGTGTTCTTTAGGTGGATGGGTTCTGCCTGCCCTGGGAGGTTCCCTGTGGAGGAAACTGGGGGTGTTACACAGAGCAGCAGCGGTGCGATGGGTACTGGCACTGTCCCAACGGTCGGGATGAGCAGAACTGCTCTTCTTGTCAGGAGGACGAGTTCCCCTGTTCCAGAAACGGAGCCTGCTACCCTCGATCAGACCGCTGCAACTACCAGAACCGCTGCCCCAATGGTTCTGACGAAAAGAACTGCTTCTTCTGCCAGCCCGGAAACTTCCACTGCAAGGTGGGACAGCCTGGGTCTGCACACACGCACAAGCCAGGCTCAAAATAATTAAATTTTTTCTTGATTGACCTGCTCTAAATTATTCTTCTGTAACTGTAATGATTAAAAGCAGCGATGAAACAGTAATCATAAAGGGGTCCTTAGGCAGGGCGCTCGGTTTTGTTGACAGGGCGGGGCGCCCTCCTTGGATAATGATAGGGGAAACAAGTTTTACCAAAAATGCCCTAATTTTTTACCTTTTGCCTCTGCAGAATAACCGCTGTGTGTTTGAGTCATGGGTTTGCGACGCGCAGGACGACTGTGGTGACGGCAGCGATGAGGAAAGTTGCCCCATCATTGTTCCCACAAGAGTCATTACAGCAGCCGTCATCGGCAGTCTGATCTGTGGCCTGCTGTTGGTCATCGCCCTCGGCTGCACCTGCAAACTCTACTCGCTGCGTATGTTTGAACGCAGGTGAGGATATCTGAGACTTCACAGTGTCCTCTGACTGGTCACTTTTTCTAACTGCGATGTAAGCTGTGTGATTTGTCAGCAGTCTGTGGGATTCAGACTCTGATTGATCATTGCAGGTCGTTTGAGACCCAGCTTTCCAGAGTGGAGGCAGAGCTGCTGAGGAGGGAGGCCCCGCCCTCTTATGGTCAGCTGATCGCACAAGGACTTATCCCACCAGTTGAGGATTTTCCAGTGTGTTCTGGGAGTCAGGTACATATACAATGTCTGACCTTAAGTATCTTTTCATCACTCGTGGAGACGGTTTTTCCTGCTTCTGTAAAATAAAAAAGACCCAGTTGTGAGTAAAACAGTTCTCATATCGGCTGTGATGTTTAAAACTGGTTTTTATTTCTCCTTGTCTGTCCTCAGGCGTCCGTCCTGGAAAACCTTCGTCTGGCTGTGCGCTCGCAGCTTGGCTTCACCTCCCTCAGACTTCCCTCCTCTGGTCGTCGTAGCAACCTGTGGCGCAGACTCTTCACCTTCTCCCGATCTCGTCGTTCTGGATCCTTGGCTCTCGTCTCTGCTGACTTGGAGGACAGCTCTGGTACAGGGAGCACTGGGAGTTCTGGCTCCGATCTGCTGTCTCCAGACTCTGATGACACGGATACAGAAGGTGAACGAGGTAGGGAACGAGGTGTGGGTGCAGTGGGTGGTCCTGTTGCCCCCCTCCCTCAGAAAACCCCACCCCCTTCTGCTGTAGAGGCTGTTATATCAGTGACGGCATCTGCCACCTCTGTGACCCCAATGCCAAGCAGAGGTCGAGGCCATGATAGGTCCAGAGAAGCTCCGCCCCCCTCCAGCCCTGTCACTGTGGTGACCTCTAGTCCAGATCCTGAATGTCACAGTGATGCCTCAGAGCTCCAGGCTCCTTCCTCCTCTGCCCTGCAACGCCTCGCCCAGAACCTGCACCGCCTCGCTAGAAGCCTGACCCGAACTAACCAGAACCAGCAGAACCAAACCTGGCCCAATCACAGCCCGCTCCGCCAGCTGGAGACAGGAAGAAGCAGCGCTGATGCCACTGAGCAACGAGAGAGCAGAGAGGAGGAGGAAGATGTGGAGCTCCTCATCCCTGCTTCCGACTCTGACTCGTCCTCCTCTTCATCATCGGTCAGTGACGTACGACAACCTCTGCTGGAGCCACACCCCTCCTCCACCACAGGCCTCGCCCCCCATCATCACCGTGGACACAGTGGTCGAGGGGGGCGGGATGGCACATGTGAACACTGTGGGATGGTTCATACGGCTCAGATCCCTGACGCCTGCCTGGAGGCCACGGGTAAGACGGAGAGCAGCGACGATGAACTGCTGCTGCTGTGCTAACAGGCTAACCTGCCAGCTAACATGCTAACTGTCCTGTTTTATTCTCTTCTCATTTACCTGGTTAATATTATAACCAGTCCACTAACAAGACAACCTAACCTGCTAACAGGCAGGCTATCACATCTCACACCTACCTACTGCTGCTGCTTAACATGCTAATTTATTTTTAGTCTAGGCATTAAGCTGGCTAACAGGTGGCTAATATTCTACATAACATATAAACCTTTTTTTTTAAACCATCTAATTCTACAAATAGTGGCTTGAACTAGAAACGTTTCGAAAATGCTAACATCCCTTACTGTTCAACAGCTAACTAAAGTCTAACTTGTGTTAGCATGCTAGCTGGATTAAAGGTTAGCTTTCAGTGATGTCGGAGATAAATGAACCAATCAGAGACTCAGGAGTGAAGTCACTGATTCCTGTTGGTATGACCACGTAAACTGTTTGTTGTTTCCCTGGTCCGTCTGTTTACCACCTGCCTACCTCCCACCCTCACCCCCTCACAGGCCGACGTTCTCCCCATCGGTACGACTGTAAAAAGATTCCTGATGGAACAGACTGATGGTTCCCATAGATGAGAACTTTACACTTGATAAGGAACCCATCTGACCCGGGCTGTGTGAGAACTCCTGGTCAGGTGGGAAATATTTAAAGGTCCCTCCATTTTAAAGGCTGCTGGTTGAGTCTGTTTTAAGGAAAAATTGAGAATGACGAGGATCATGTGACCAGAATAATTTTTTCCAAAGATGACTTTTTTTAGGATTTATTGTTTTTTTGTTTGTTTGTTTTGTATTTTTATTATTTGGTAGCAAAAAGGCTTAATGGTGTTTAAGTTTAAACTCGAGTATCTGAGATTTTGACCCCAGCTGTCAGCCATGAGGTCGGTATGTACAGCTGTTACACAAATTAAATATTTCACCACACTGCCTGAGATCATATGAACCAAGCAGTAACAGCTGACTCAAACATCTACTGATAAATATCTTAATGAGATAAAAGCTCAGTTATAAAAAAAATTCACTATCGGAAAATTGTTTACATATTTTCTGTTACACCAGTTGTAAAAGCAACATACACAAAGCACAACATAATTTGCTATTGTTTTTATTTATTTCTTAAAACTTAATCAACGGTACTTAAAACGTGTTCTCGTCTACGCCCCCAGGTCACATGACCTTCGTCATGAGCAGCTTCAGGCTGCTGTTTCTGGATGAAAGTCAGTGTGTGCCTGGTCACTTCTTAGAAAAGAAATAGGTTACTGAAGAAGAGTCAAGACTACATTTGTAGGGCAGCGTTTAAAGATGTTTTTATAATTAATGGTCAAACATCTCAACCAGGACCAAAAGCAGACTGGCAGCAGACACTTGGATTATAAACGCTCTTATTTTGTGGCTCCTTTTCCTTTCCTGACTGAAGCCATTCAAACATCTGTATTTTTGATCTTTGTTACTGTTTTTGGTACTCATTTGACTGTGTGAGTGTGACTGTGTATATTTATTATTATTATTATTATTATTATTAATACTCTGGTTATTATTGTGTTAATTTGCTGTTGTGTAGCTGTTTTTCTGACCTGCATGATTCAATTTGTTTGGTGTTTTTCCTTTGAGTCTGTAAAACCTGATAAACTGCACTAAAGATTAAAGGTTCACAGTGAGTTGACTCCAGAGATGTAATGTTATTGTTGTCACTTTTAACAATCGTGTTTATGTCCGCCATATTTTTACAGTTGGAGCTTTGCCGCCCTCTTTTGGAGAAGTTTATTTTGTCCTTAAATCTTTCTATTTGTCGCTCTCTGTCAAAAGGTGAAAGGTTGGCGATAACACTTTTGTGTATGGCTGTTAGCAAAATATCTCATGAACCGCTGGACGGATTTGAACAAAACTCTCAGAATGTAATCTGTAATGTAATAATTGGTTGTACCTCTGCAGCACATGAGGTTTTTAGAATCCAAATGATTCAACATAGCTGACTCTTAAAAAACACAAGTGGCTAAACTTCAGCTACTTTTACAATAATTGACCTAAGGTTTAGTGTGGTAGTAGTTGAGACTGATCCTGAAGGGAAGGGAGGTCTGAGATTGTCATTATTGTATGTTCCCATACAGTGGTGAAATTATTTTTCTGCCTTTAACCCATCACACGTGAGATACACCCAGGTGGAGCAGTGGGCAGCTATTGGAGATTAGGTGTCTTGCTCAGAGACACCACGACGTGGGAATGGCTGGGAGTCGAACCGCAACTTTCTGCTCCCCCAGTCTTCTGCCCTACCTCTACCCCATCACCTATTTTAAGCACCAAAATATTGATTACGATTTTTAAAGTTTTCCTATCTCATAAGATAATTGATGAATGTTGTTGAAAGTTTCAGGAAGTAGGCACTGAGTGTATATCTACAACTAACTAGAAAGTTCTTGGAGAAACTTTGACAAGGACTGCCAAAATTTAACATTTTTGATTTAACAGTACTTTGTGTTGGGGTTTGCTCTCAGTTACCACTATACCAAATTGGAGCTGAACAGCTCTAAAATTGTGTGTTGTATTTTTTCCTTTTTAGCTAAGGTGGCCATCTTGGATTTTTGATTTGGACTCAGTTTGTGATAGAGAACATTCACAGCTATAACCTCACCAAATTTCAGCTCAATATCTCAAAAAAATGACTGAGCTATAGTAAATTTTGTGTTTGCCGAGGAAGCTGTGGCAGCCATCTTGAATCAAAATGGCTCCAAACGTTAATCAGTTCTAGAAATATATCTGATGATTCTGTGCGTTTCAACCAAATCCAACAGTGAGTTTCTGCTTTCTTCAGGGACCTCTACTCTCTTAAGTCATGACTTAGCAGCAGTTAGTGTGAGGAGTGTTCTCATTCATTTCCTATGGGGAAATATGGCGTCTTTGTTAGCAAACTATGTCGCCATGGTAACTCGAGAAACGCCAATAAAATGGGGCCGAGCTGGTCATTTTGATACATTTGTGGGGGTACACGTTGCGGTTCGGGCCACATTAAAGTTGACAGAAGAGTGTTTAAGATATAAATAAATAAAGTTAAGAAACCCAAGTCAGGTGGATAATAACAGGTGCCTTCCATGCAGTACATGGAGAGCAGTGTGCAAAGCAATGCACGGCTCTCCTATGCTTTGCAATGGCAGGGCCCAATTCTCTTTTGGGGTAAGTAAAATTCAAGATGGCCACCACAGCTAATCAACATTGGAGAACCCACATTTTTACAGATATTGAGCTAATATTTGGTGTGATAGTAGCTGAGAGTCGTTCACAGCACTTACTCTGAGCAGTTAACATGTTTACGTTATTTTCAAGGTTTGACCAAAAGTAATTTCTCAACACATGACCTTTGTCGAAGCAGCGGGCGATATACACTCCTTCAAAGAAAGCTAGGCTTTACATTTTTAACGAAAATTGTTTCAACATTTGTCCACATTTTAAAATGTCAGCGATAACGTCTTTGTTGTTTCACCTCCTGTCGAGAAGCTCATCGCAGCTGGACAGTTTTCCGTTGATCACACAAATCAAGAGGAATCGTTCTCACTTACAATCATTTTAATTGGACTAGTGTGCATGTTTTTGAACCGGGCGATGGAATCTAAACAGGCACATGAACATTCAGATGATTTGAGGTGAAGGGGCCTCTGATTCG
>NC_056516.1:32171169-32189942 GCF_014905685.2 Nematolebias whitei
TATATATTTTTTTTTTTTTTTTTTTTTTTAACAAGCATGTTTCTGGTCAGTTGGAGCAAATTTTGTGGTTTTGTACATTAAGTTAGTGACATTTTAACTATGTGACAGAAAGAACAGAATAAAATTTAACTAATAAAATCTACCGTATTTTCCGCCGTACAAGTTGCGCCAGTGGATAAGTCACATCGGTCCAAAAATGTTTAATAAAGTGGGAAAAAACATAAATAAGTCGCATCTATCATGCGTCACCACTGACCATCCGCAAACATGGACCGGTGTTGTGCCAAAAATCGATTGGCTGCCTAATGGTGGCTGCGGGAGCGTGCACGGTAGGACTTTAACAAGAATTTAACAAGATTAACACTTAAAAACAATTATTTGTTGGCTCGACATTATAGCAAAGGTGTGTCTCAGTTTAACTTTTCCTTAATAAATGCACTTTAATGGTCAAAACAGCTGCATTTTGCCTAGGTGCTGGTGTTCCACTAAGGTTCTGGCGTCGAGCTCTGGAGCCTTCGTCCACCCACACCTTGCTGCTTCCTGGGGCCATGGAACATGTGCTCTGCTGCCCCCTTCCTCCTGGCTCGGGTGGCGGAGGAAGGCTGTAGAGCTTGCAGCCGGAGCCGCGACGGATGGATGGATGGATGGATGGGTGGTCACTGCTGCAGAGGAAATGCGCCTGGCGGGAGCCAGCCAGACACGGGGGAGGAATGTTCCACGTGAGGGGGGATCCTCTGCCGCCTTGCGGCCGTCCCCTCTGCCTGGTTGAATCCCCTGGGCAGACTGCGCAGACCCGACCTGTTTACAAACTTTCTTTCTGCTGCTCAGTTACTGTTTTGAGCTGCATATTTTTATTGCCTGCAGTTTGTAATCTGCAAAATAGGAGTTTCTGTTTGGGGGCATTTTACTTCTGTTAAGTTTTTCTCAATTGTCTCTGTGAACATTTGTGTGTGTGTGTGTGTGTGTGTGTGTGTGTATGGGGGTGGTGTGTAGTGGGGTAGAGGAACAACATATAAAAGCCTAGAGGGCCCTCTGCAACTGGTAATGTTTACTGGTTCATGTCTATGAATGAACATTTCAAAGTCAAAAATTAGGTTATAAATATGGGACAAAAAAAAAACATATATTAGTTGCTTCGGTGTAGAAGTCGCAGGACTTGCAAATTTATGCAAAAAAGTGTGACTTATACACCAGGAAATACGGTAATTAGTGACGCTCTGGCCACCAGGCGGCGCTGTGCGCTCTTCTTTAAATGCACATAAATAGCATTTACAGCCTGAAGATTTTTCTGACAGTGGCTTTTTAAAATTAATGCAGGTTTTTTTTTTTAGGATTCATACAGAAAATTGATAATAGACCATTTAAAATTTTTATTTAGGTTCCTGCAAAAAAAAAACTTTTGATTTAATTTGCATGTGAAATTTAGATCATCACACCTAATTTAATGTTATCTTTGGGGAAAAAAAAGCAGTTTATAAATTCTAACTTTTGTAATTTATTGCCTTACTTCATTTGATTATATTATCTGTACATTTTAAAATAAAATCGACGCCATTTGTTCAAGTCTAAACAGACATATTTTTTACCTGGAGTGTTTTTGTTGCCCTGTTTACCAACGAGTCCTCGCGCTCGAATAACCTCCACGTCCAAACGCTCCTTCCTGTACACCATCCCGATCTGGATGTCACCTGATCAGCAGAGAGATCAACTCAGTGACGAGAAATCAGACGAGTTTTTAAAGAACGATGCTGTTTTTATTCCTGCACAGCCTCGTCAGCTGAGAGACGTACAAATTTAAAAATGTGTAAATGTACACAAACAGATGTGGTTTCTCTGTATCATCACGACAGTGTGAATTTTATAATTCATGTTTGAATGCATGTAAATAAATTTAAGAATAGATAGAAATCGCATTAATGTCTAAATAAATATGGCAAATAAAATACATTTGATATTAAAAAGTAAATATATAAAACAATAATTGTCAAACAAAAGAGTGAACACACAAACCCTGATGGGTAAAAGCAAACACACTCAAGATGTCATTTATAAATGTAAGCATTTATGTAGAAATCAAAATGCTAAAAGAACAAATAAAGTTAATTAAAAACCATAAGTAAATTATTATTCCTACCCATGGGGGGTGTAGCTAACGTCTGCCGTCCAGCCAGCTGACCAGGGCCTAGTCCCTCCAGGAAACCAGTGAACTGTTTGTCTGACGCCAGTTTGACTCCTGGAAATATGAGACTGACAAGAAAAAAAACGGTTAATAATAATGATTATTTAATTTTACAGCAGTCAAGCTGAAGAAAACCAGAAAAAAACTCCAGCAAACAAGAAGCAGCAACTACAACAGAGATAACGAGAAGAAGAAGAAAAAAAACTGAATAAATAGAGATGTTGAGAAGAAGATTGGAGGAGGGAAAAGAAAGTAAAACGTCAGCAGAAATATAAATGACTCGTACGCTCCGGGTTTGGGATCCTCGGCATCTGGATCTCGGCTCGGTTGACGCGTGAACCGAGATTTAAACTCAACGGCCAAACCAGTTTCTACACTTCTCTGGACAGGAAGTCTGATGGCCTTCTTCTTTTTCTCTTCCTCTGCAAGAGTTGAAAGAACAAAAGACAGAAGAAGACGTGAGAGTGTCTTATTTTAGAGTTGTAACCTGAGACCAGCGCCTATGTGGTACATTTGACTGTTTGACAAATGCTGTAGTGGTTAAATTGGAACTAACCCTCCGGATTGAGCTGGGAGGCACTCTGACTCTTTTTCCCCAGTCCAACCATTCCCATCATTCTTGCGCCAAAGCTCGAGCGTCGCTTCTTGTCGTCATCGTCGTCGTCATTTCTTCCCAACGAGCAGATCTCCCCACCGACACTCGACGACTTGGTGAGAGGAGCGCCGGAGTTTGATGCTGCCCTGGAGGAGGAAAAAAAAAAGCGTACAACAAAATCTGTTAATAAAGCACCTGCCAGTCTGCTGAGAAGGAGGGGCAATTACTGGAGTGGGAGGGGCTTAGAAATATGGGTGGAGCTAGTACAAGAACACAGAAAAGGAAAAAACCTGAGTTCTCTGTCACCTTAGCTGTATAAACACATCACAACTGCACACAGATGAACCCTGTGCTGACCCGGTCCGACTTAGGTCATTCTCTTACTTTGAAGTCTCAGGCTCCTCCTCCTGTCCCTCCTCCACCGATTCGCTCTTCAGAAGCATCGCTTCGCTTGCTGCTGCTCCTACTACTTCCTGTGTCCCCTCTGATCCCGCACCCAAGTCCACTGACTGAACCTCCACAGGTTCCATCTTACTGTCTCAGTCCGTCAGAACACAGGACGGCAGCATGCAGACAGAAACATGCAGAACAGTGATGGTGACAGATGTAAGAAACATGCTAACATCAACTCTGAACACAAAAAGCATGCAGGCTGTAAAACATGAGCAGGTAACACGAGGCACAAACGTACAAGACGGGCTAAAAGCTGTTGGAGCAGTGTCTACTGATGCTCGTAACAATTGTTTTATTTCCACATGAAGCTACATTTAAAAAATAATAATAAAGGTCCAGCGTTCTTCGAAGGATTGCATATCACCACTGTCTTTTACGACATGATGTAATGAAAAGAGTTACAGTAGTCCCTTGTTACTTTGCAGTTCGACTTTGGCAGACTTGCTATATCGTGTTTTGTCAACTCACATTAATATTTTTTTTTATTATACATGACACATGACTGTCAAATTTAATATTACTCATATGATTGGGACAGTACTGGATACTGTACAGTAAAAAGTTAACAAAAAATAAAATACTTCAGACAGGCACTGCCATTTTGTAGTTTTCGCTCAGTAAGCCTATACTGTATTCCCGCTTATAACAACTACATTTCCCAGAAGCAAACAGTGCCCCGCCCGGAAGCCCCGTTTCCTTTTAATGAAAAAAACTAGAGGGAAAGATTTGATCTGTTCGGGAAAAGTTTGGCGCTTATTACAGTGACTTCGGTGCCCAGCTGATGCAGAGAGCCGCACGGAACCCACCGAACTGAACCAGAACCGGACCAGAACCAGTCCTCCAGACACATCGGTGAATCTTGAGAGCTGGTAGCCGGCCCACAAGGACTTCCGAGCGGGACGCGCACCGCTGAAGGTCCTAGGCTCCATATGGAGCTCACCGGGTCTTTTTTCATCTTTTAGATTGCTCAATTGGACCACTTGAAGGTCCCCCACCCCCCCACCCCCCCCGAAAAAAAAAAAAAAAAAGCATTTTGGCTCTCAGGGCTGCACTGAACCGGACCTGAACTGGACCCCCAGACTCAGCAGTGAACCCAATCCTATAGCTGGCCCACGAGGACTTTCAAGCGGGGATGCGCCGCTGTAGTTCTGACGCTCCATCCGGAGCCCACCGGGACTTTTTTCATCTCTCGGGTGAGACCAGAACCGAGAGCTGCTCCTGTTCTGCAGATCTGATGAGTAAAATTTAGTAGCTACACATCCAGTACTGTAAGTTTGTTGTTAATATAATGTAAGTTTAAGAGCTTAGAACATTGCAAGAGTGTGGGAAGGGTTTATAAAGCCTTAAAATACATGTATATATATATATAAATACTAAAATAAATAAAATGTCGCTACTTCGCAGATTTTCACTTATTGCAGGGGGGGTCTGGACCCTAACCCCCGCAATAAACGACTACTGAACAGCTGTTTCAGTCAAACTTTGTAAATGATTGTCAAACATCTGCTGAACTGACTGACACAACCATTTTTGTGTTTTCCAAATTCAGTTTGCTGTTTAGCACTTCACAAAATATTTTACTAACAGACAGTTTTAAGAGAAGAGCTCGCTTAACCAGTTAACTTTCAGAGTACAAGTTGGGCGTGACGCAACTATTTCCACAGCAAAGCTTAAGATCTGTAAAATTGTTGTGGTGGTTATGTTGAATAATCTCAACTAAAAAAAAACTTGAACTAGATGTGCATCCAATGATTGCAGGTACTTTCATTAATTTCCATTCTGTGGCTCATGTAATATTTTGCTAACGCAACAGACAAACGAACACACACACACAGGTAAAAATTTTATCACCCTTTCTGTAAAAATAATAAAAATGTTAGCGTTTATTAACTATATCCATAATGTTATTTGATGAATTACCCTCTACATAACTCATAAAAAGTAACAAAATACTAAAACAAAACACTAAAGTTAAGACATACAGCTCAAATTATGTAAATCTTAAACTAAAGAGTATTTATTTGTATTTGCATCAGACTGGTCTGTGATTGATTTGTCTTTGTGACCGGATCCGTTTCTCACCTCATCCTGCGGACGGATCGTGTTTCAGAGACATTGGACATGGCAGAGACATCGCTGACGTCACTATCTGATGACTTAAAGGACAGGCTGTCCCTCATCTGGAGGACGAGGACAGGTGAACATGTGAGTAGGTGCTTTATAAGACAATTTATGTGGACTTTTCTAGTTTTGTGCTGTTTACCTTTGTGGGGTCCTTCATCACACCTGCAAACAAAGAGGAGCATTAGTTCATTATTACAAACAGGCATATCCTACATTTGGTAACATAGTTTGGGAAATTTCAGTAAATCATTCTCAGGATTGTCTCTATGGACAGTAGTGTCACCATAAAGACATATTTAAATAGAGAAAATGCTCCTGTAAAATGAAGCAACATATTCTATTTCTACCTCAGAGAAACAATCAAAATTAGAATAAACACACCAGAGTGTCATCAAATGATTCAAAAGTAGGAAAATGCGAAATCACTGCAGGGAGCAACACATTTAATTTCAGCTTTTCATCCTTTCAGACCGAGAAAATTTACAGCACCTAAAAGAAACTATGAAACAGAAATAAACAGCGTCTCTACCTTCTCTGCTGGCCGGTAACACATCTCCTTCAGATTAACATCAGCGGATGAAAACGAAAGAAAATCAACAAACTCATCACAAAATGTGTCACAAATGACTAAAATCTCTAACTATAAACAAAACGCTGGATATACCTGTACTCAAAGCTAAAACTATACAAACGGCGTCATGGTGAACCTCAGGGTTCAGTTCTGGGCCCTATTTAGTTATAGTAAATTTACTGTAGTTTATTTTATTTGTTTATTCATTTTTTCTTAAGATTAGTAAACAAATCTGAACTTTGATTAAAAAATAGTATTTTCACCTAAGAACAAAGAACAAATAAAATTGTTATTAACAATTTTTATTTGGCAGTACTAATAACTATGGGACTAGTAAATGATGGACTGAATTATCAATGGATGCTTAGACAGAAGGTTGAAGAACTAATTAAAGCAGTAGGGACTAAAACTAAAATAGTCATTAAAATCTCACAGCAGATTCAAGTAACGAACATGTTTAGGTGACATGATCTAGACACTACGTCTGCACATGGGGGTGGCTAACAGGTGTACCCTACCATTAGGTGTTTTCTTCTGCTGGTCCTCCCATGTGACCTCTGCATCATGCAGACAGAGACACCTGATTGGTGAGTCTACAGTGACACTCAAACTCTCTTTAGGCAATCCTTCTAGTATCAGCCCAGTTATATAAGCAGGACACACACCACTATCTTAACATCATCATCATCAGCACCTAGACTACAACACCTGAGTTTACAGGCTGAGAGACTTGCCTTTTCTGGTGCCTCCAGGTGTCGCTGAGCGTCTCTCTGGATCTGATACATGCAGGTGTAATGAGATGACGTAACAAACGTGAACACATAAATCAATGAATGAATGGTATTAATGGTGAGGGACACACACACACCTAGCTTCACAATAACCAGTTACTGGCTCTAATGGCCTACACTGACTGGACAAACACATCACACCAGTGAAGTGCGTACACACCTGGAGTCTGAGGGGGTGGTGCTGGAGAGGGGGCTGGTGAAGGAGCAGGACTAGGTGTTGGGGCATGTGTTGGAGCAGGTGCTAGGGGTTCAGGAGGTCGTTGTAGTGGAATGACAGGAGGTGGTGGATGAACTGGAGCAGGTGGCGGGGCCTGAGTGGGGGGAGATGTTGGCCCAGAGGGTGGGGCAGGGGCAGGTGTTGGGGTGGCTGCAGGTGCAGGAACAGGTGCTGGGGTGAAAGTGGGTGCAGATGTGGGCCTGGGTGTAGGTCCAGGTGCAGGTGTGGGTCCAGCTGAACTTGTAAGCACGGGTGCAAGTGTGGGTCCAGGTACAGGCACAGGTGCACGTGTAGGTGCAGGTGCATGTGCATGTGCATGTGAGGGTGCAAATGCAGGTCCAGGTCCAGATGCAGGCACATGTGTATGGGTGGTTGCAACAGAGGGTGCAAATATGGGTCCAGGTGCAGGTGAAGGTCCAGGTGCAAGCATAGGTGCAGGTGTAGGTGCAGTTGCAGGTGCAGGTGCAGGAGGTAGATGGGTTAGGGCAGACAGAGGACGAGATCCCTGGATTCGTATAAGAGGAGGTGTTTGATGATTGGCTAGAGTAGGGGTCTGTTTATGGATCGGGAGAGGGACCTCGTGATGTGATGTGGGTGGGGGTAAGGTTGTTGACGGTGCTCCTGTGGTTGGCATGGCCAAAAGTGATGGACAGCAGATGATTTTGGAGAGAAAGGAAATGAAACGATGATCAAAAACATGAATGAAAACAGACAAGGAGAGGATGAATGGCTGCACGACCAGCGTCAGAGACTAATCACGAGGAGACAACACGGACAAAGAGTGGTTCACACAACTCTGAGAAAAACCTTCAGCTTTTAAAAAGGTCTTCTAAACAGTTAAACATAGGTGGTTTGTTGCCAGGTAAAACCTTTTCTCATCTAGATAGAAAGTTTTACAGCATTTTGAAAGAAACGCAGCTCAAGCGTGAAGATCATTCACAACACAACGCACAACCTTAGACTCGTGTTAATCTGTCACATCCAATCAACACTTTCTTTTTTCTTCCACAACTACAACTACAACTTCAACACAGTTCGCTGGTTCTAACTCTAAGCAGGTAATTGATACTCAGGTGATAAAGTCAGTACCTGTCTGTATAGAGTCAGAGGGTTCTCCATCTGCAAGACACGACTCAGTGTTAGGCTGCTGTGACCGCCGTGCTTCCATCGGATGCTCCAACTCAGCAGAGGAGCCACGAAAAGCTCCCATTGAACATGTCAGGTTTATTTTTACATCTATGTGAAGTTTCATTCAAAAGCTGAAGTTATAGATTTAATTAATTGTTTATTAAGTGTGGAATTAATTTTACTTTGTAGTAGATTTGCTTCTCTCTTAGTTTTTTTGATCAGTGAAATTTTTGAACCAACTAATGTTTTCTGTGTTGTTTTTCAATTTTCCCTATTTTTGTATTTTTGATGCATAAACACATAAAACATAATACTTCACAGCTGATTTGGATTATTGTTTGATGAAGCCTGTAATGAGGCTACAACCTCCTCAGAATTAATTTGCACCATTATGGAAATAATAAAAGAATATTAGATATTACCATTCCACACCAAATTTCTTAAAACACAGAAAAAAATGTCAACAATTTGAATTCAAACATAACGTGAAAAATAAGACGCATATTCATTTAAAACTTCATTTTTTTCATTAAGATCTTAAAATTTGTGATGATCATATATTGTCAATAACAACTGAGAAACAAAGTTATATTATTCTTAACCTTATTCTTACATCTTAGCACAAATAATACAACAAAACCCAACAAAGGCTGAAGACTCCACTATAAAAGTCATTACAATACAGATAATCTTCCAGTCAAACTGCTTGTTTGACAATTAGCAAATACCGTATTTTCTGGCATATAAGTTGCAGGACTGGAAATCTATGTAAAAACTACAACTTATACGCCAGAAAATACAGTAATTATAAATTTTAGGCAACATTAGATTTCAGGGTTGTCCAATTTATTACACTTTTTCACATATGGTAGTGTAGTAGATCATTTTAGCTGAAGTTTTATCCATTATTAGGGACAAGTTTGTGAGTTTTATTTTTTGAAAATATCAGTTAACGCTTGTAATTTTAAACAAAAGAGAAACACACCAAAGTCCCCATGGAAGTTTAAGCTTTCCAACATGCGCTTTTAAATCAAATTAATTTTAAAAATCACTTCCATACCACAAGAAAACTGTAGGATGACTCAAAACAAACAAACAAAAATCCAACTTAGTAACTCAAATTTGCAATAAATACTTATTTTATGTACACCGTTTCAATAAGGTGCGTATCTGTAAACTGAAAATGATGTGACTTTAGGTTATGTTTTGTCATTTCTAAAGTACTTTTCATTGCAGCAGAGTTTTCCAACTAATGGGAAAAAGAAGAGCCATCGCCATCAACAAGCAGCTTCAATCCATGTGTAAAAAACAGACCCTGGCTGGTTGACCAGCGCACCATCTGACAGGTACAACATGTCCAGTACTGTATACATACTTCTGTCAAGAACTCCTTTTGGCGGAACAACGGGCAGCTGGCGTCCTCGGCGAGTGCAGACCGCCGTTCCTGTCGGGCTCGTGAGGGAGGAGCCACCTCGAGCATTTGCTCTGTTAAAAAAAAAAACAGTAATAAAAAGTAAAACACAAGGTATGAAACAACCAACTGAAAGGGAAGAAGGTAAGGTGAAAAGTCTTGAGTCAAAATGGTCTCAGTCCCTAAGAATGGAAGTCTTTTTAGGTGATTTAGATTAGCACAGATTATCTAATCTGGCACAGATCTCCTAGTATCTGATGAGGGACTGTGTCTTTGGGTAAAGTAACGTTTTGCTCCAGTTGTCACATCAAACATGTCTGGTAGAACTTGCACGTTTTAAACTGGTTTACTAAAAGAACAGACGAACCAACGTGAGGTTCTGGACGGTCAACATAAACAGCAGCCATGACACGAGACCCTGAAAACACCTGCAGGCAGGTGAGAACTCAAACCACCAGAGGTCAACATCAACAATATTTGAAATATTTAAAACTGCGCATTGTCACTGAATGTTAGCAATGGTATCAATGCTATGCTAACTTAGCAAAGGTTTAAGACGTTTTTCATTGACTGAAACTGAATGTAGGTTGTAGATAAGCTGGACGAAGCCTCCATTCCTGCTGTGTGAAAGCAATATGTAAAGTTTACATGAATTTCTTTGTTTTTATTGAGTATTAAGTCAGGTGAGTTACCTGTTAGGCAATAATAATAATCGTCTTCAGTTCAGCAAAGAAACAAAGCTTTGGATTTTAGGACAGCTTTTTGTCCTTTTTAGACATCAAAGTTTGCTGATTTTGTCCAAGTCAAGTCTTTAGTCTGGGGGAAGCTGAGTTAAGTTCAGAAAGTCCAAAAATAAAACATTTATTTTTTTCAAATGAGCTCATGCAACAAAACCAAAGATGCAAAACACGGATATGAAACGTGCAAGAAAAAACAAAACATGCATCTAACAAAATAAATCTTCAAAATAACAAACGGGTGGCGTGTCGGCACTTTCAGACAAAGAAAGGAGTTAAAAGTGATTAGTCCGGCTTCATGCTTTGTTTTAAGGATCAAAAACAACAATTAGCAAATGCTAAAGATGGAGCTGCTGTCTGATTGGTCGGCAGCAGGTCACCTGATCAGGGCAGGTGAGGGAGGGGCGGAGCGACCAGACCTCAGGTAAGGGGAGTCAGCGCGGTCAGTCGAGTGTGACCGCGTGTAGATGGGTCGGTCCGCCATTGCGCGATGGTCCGCGGAACGGGAGCGACTGTAGTAATCCCTCCGGTCCATCCCACGACTGTACCTGTGTGTTACCATGACAACTGTGACCATCGCATCCGCTACACCTGGGAAATGGGTTAGCTAGTGACATTATCCTGTCGTCACCTGTGGACTCTGTGAATTAGGAGTATAAGGCACTGCAAGAGGAAGTTTAAACACCAACATTTAATTTGGCACATTTTCCAGAAGGAGGAAACCCCAGCAAAGGATGTGGAAGAGGAAAAAAACGAGTTTTGTGATCTCAGTTTCAAAGACAAATCGAAACAGTCAAAAGATAATTGAGACCCTCAATATGGACACACACACACGCACACATATAAAAAAAACACAAAACAGGACTAACATCTGTCATCTACAGCTGTCTGTCTAAAAGTCAGTCTGTTTGTTTACCTCAACATTTCCTCATCGTAAGCCTCGGGCTCATACGGAAAGTCAGGGATGAAGTCCTCGCTGGAGAACAGACAAACGTAAGAACTCTAAAACCAAAACAAATCTATGCCTTTCAGTGTCTACGGTACATTATCGACAACAACCAGGCCTCACCTGTAGTCCTCACAATTCCCATTCATTGTATGGTTTGTCCAGGTGAGGTGTGGGCCATTAAAAGATCTTATGTACAGGAAAACATATTAATGGATAGATGTTTACACATTAGTTTCTGTTACTGTCACTGTTGGTACTTCAACTACGAGTTAACAGGAGTTTCAGGCTACAGTAGCTGTACCTGTCATAAGAATCAAGAGAGTTGCCTACAGACATTCTCCTCAGTTGTTGCCTAAATACAAGAAAAGAGAGGAGGTGAGATCAGGAGCACAGCCAGTAAAACTACACCACTACAAACTGGACTACAAGCTGTACAGAATCCAGTCAGTCAGGCCTAAAACCAGGTCTTCCTACAGGGGTCAAGCCACAACATCTAACCAGTCAAACATCCACAACCTGCTCCAACAACGATACGAAGAAATCTACAACTAAAGCCGGGGCCAAGCTCAGTAGTTTTTATAGTTCCAAACTACCTATGTTCAAATCAGACCATAGACATACAGTATAACATGATACTAGACCTACACAGGATCCTGGATGTTGAAGCCAGTCAGGCAGCAGCATACCCTTAGGCTGGTCCCAGTAAAAGTTTCTTAGTGAATTTTTGGTCAAAGTTTATGGATGTTTTTAACTACTATGGCTGAGAACGTTAACTCTGCCCATGAACCATATGTTTGGGTTATCAGAGAGCGCTGGATGAGGCTGCAGGCGTGCAGCTGTTTAAACAGCTTTTCTTATTCTGGTTGTGTGTGGTGGTGTGGAGTAAGCCCAACTTAAAGTGCCACATCACTGGTCTCCACACTCTGATCCCAAAAATACAACATGGCCGTTCCCGTAAAACACATCCTTCTTGGCTTCAGTTCCCAACAACAAGAGGAGGCGAGGACATTCGGTCTAGGATTATGATATATCGTATGTCGATGGTTCAGACCTGGGTCCTGGTTCAGCCCTGTTTGTCCTGTATGCTAAAATTTTGATCCGGCAGAAGTAGGTAGACTTAATCTGATGGGAAGTTTCTCTATTGATTTAGTGACTGAAGTAATCCCTTCCCAGGTATGTTGCGAGAAAAAAACCTTTGCTTTGATTGGCTGCTGCCCAGGAGACCCAAGTCAGGTGTGTTGCCATGCGTCGCCATGGTTACCTGTCCAGGCTGCTGTACTGAGCGGCATCAGAGTACGCTCGGCTCAATTTGGAGCCTCGTAGGAGCCGCACGGCATCCTCCCGGTACAACGGATACAAAGGGTTACCGCTAGCAACCAGAGGTCAAAGGTCACGCACATGAAGGGTCAAAGAAGAAGACAAACGGAGAGTGTTTTTTGGTAAAATAAATAAATGATTTGGTTGTTCAGGAAAATTATTGGATTTTTGTGCCCCAAGAAGATAAAAATCTGCTGGGATGTTAACTGAATCTCATTTTCCTCATGAAAACACGTCTCACCTGTTCTCATCTCACTTTGTATAATTTCTCAAATAATCATTTTATGCTCCTCTTTTTTCCCTTTAACAGCATTGTGTCAACAATTTTAAATCTTGATGGAAAACTCACCTTTTTTCACACTGGCTTTTACCTCAAGTTCAGTTTGAGTTCCATCAGAAGTTTCTAGATGTGATATTTTCTTGTTTTAATTAGTTTTTAGCCTAGCTTTTATTATATTTGTGATATTTTGGTCAACGTTATTGTTTTTAAATGTGCTAATAAATAAAATTGACATTGACAACAGTTGCATCACTTGATTTTTTTATGTTATAAACATATTTCACATCACTTCATTCCACCATCACCATTGGTATATGTACCTTCCAATCAAATCTCCCATCGTCTTATATCACTAGATCTTTGAACATCATATAAAAAATACTTAGTTTATCTATTTTTTATTACTGTATTAACATAAACTGATTACAGTGAACCTCATTTAGTTTGTCTTCATCTAAAGTTGTCATTTTATGTCAGTTGGTTAAATCACATCCACAGTTGTCCAATTAGATTTAATCTTATCTTGTTTTAAATGGTGGTTTAATCTAATTCTATATCATTTAAAAATATCCCAGTTAATCAGATTTCGTCCTTTAATACATTCCTTTTGCTCTAATCTTGTTTATTATAATAAGATCTGAATCAATATGGCTGCTAACCTTTGAGGAGGAGGTTGGCTTGGCGATCGTGACCTCCTGACCATCTCAGATCGAGAGCAGTGATTGGATGACATCACCTGTTCTGGTACTGAGAGGGTGGAGCTGTGGAAGTCCCGCCCATTTTGCCTGTAATCTGCACAAAGGAAAAAACAAGTTTAGCTACGTATTACTGAAAGGAAGCGGTCAGACCTCCATTTCATTCCATGCTCAGAGTGAAGTCAGCCATTAGTGAATTTATCGTAACTCAGCTGAAACGTTTTCAAAGAACACAGAGATCTATTTTGGTTCGTGTAAGGGATTTAGTGACATCTAGTGGTGAAACTGCAAAATGCATTCAACTGAATGCTGTTAGCATAAAAAGTAGTAATTTCCCTCATGAGCAGTAAGACATTGTGTATCATTAATTTAAAATGATAGAAAAGTAGCTCAAGAGAAAACAGATCTCGTTCAACTCAGGTGTTTCATGTAATAATGTGATAAAAAATAATAAGGTCATCAAATACTGAACATAAACAAATATAAACTCAAGTGTAAAAAATCGCAGCAGGTTGTCATGTAATTATTATTTTAAAAAGTTACAATACTGTACATTAGTTTTAAATAATTTTACTTGTAACTATTTTAATAATTAATTTACATTTAAAATAATTTTACTTTAAAATTTTAATTTTACACAAAACTCCAAAAAAATTGGATTTTTACATTATTTTTTCCTGTTACTGTAATATGCATGTACTTGCATTACTGACATTAATTTCATTTATATATTTTTAAATATTCCATATGGCATCAAATTTAACAACAATTTCTGAACTAAAAGTCGTTTTATGATAAGCTTGTTCATAATAAACAAACAAGTAAATAAATTAATGAATGAATGAATTCCTGTCTGCCTGAGAACCGGTAACAATAAAGATTGTGTGTGTATTTTGTTAATTTTTTGAACTGCAACAAACTGATTATTTTGATGCCAATTATGTACCCATATTTTTATTTTATTTTATTAATTTGAACTGTTTTATACAAGGTGAAGTAAGTCAATACCACTTTACAATTAGTGAAACTACAAATGACTAATAAATAGTAATAATGCAGTAATTATTTAAGCTTTAACCATTTAGTAAACCTTTAATAAGCCAATTATAAGCATTTACAATGCTTCAGATAAAAAAGTAATATATCTGTACATTACATTCTCACTGGTTACCTTTATTTCTCACTGTTAACTTAAAATTTAAATATTAAACATTTGTCATTAAGTAACCTGCATGTAAGCACTATGACCTTAGATATAAAAATTGTTTTGACATACAGTTATTAATTTTTAAAAAGCTAAGCAACTATCAGAATTTACATTTACGTGAATAAATACAGCACCTAAATCTGCCAATTAGTGAGTCTGCCTGAGTGTTATAACTGTTTTATAAGTACAAACTCATAAATTACTTATTTAAAAAGCATTATGGGATTTACCTGTCTAAATAAAGGTTGAATGAATTATTAAATGGTTAAATGGTTAAAAAAAAATTAATGGTATCAAAATGTCAATGATCAGTTTTTAATTTGGAGCTATATAAATAAAGTGAACTGAATGGAATAGATGTTGTTTATATTCTATAATCTATCAAATATACAGTTAAAAGATTTGCTAGTCGTTGCATTTTTCCATTTATTGTTTCCCACAAATGATTTTGTTTTTTTGATGTTTCTACCAGAACGTTCTTTTGTTCTGACCATCATGGTGCACAGTGTGAAGGTGGGTTCACCTGAGACCACCCCGATGCCGTCTTCACAGTCATAATCTGAAAACTCGCTGTCGCTGATCCTCTGGGATCCTGCACAGAGACGGACACAAACTCAGGATGACTTTAAACCTGACAGCAGACCATCTCTGGTGTCTTCTCGTAATGACACCGGTGTTATTACCTGAGTTACAATAAGGACCTTTGTCTGTCAAACCATTATGTGACGTGAAACAAAGTGAACAAAACAAAGGAGAAAACATTAAAAGACAACAAAATGAACAGAAGACAAAAACTTACAATAACTTTCAGAAACTGAAAATAAATGAATGCAACATAAAATCATAAAATAAATGATTAAGCGAGACTCGAGGTGTGCTGTTAGAGTGTTTAGAGAGTTTTAGTGTGAATCGGTGCGTGTCTCACTCTGAAGCCTCCTCTGGGAGGGGTCAGCCTGCAGCCCCCTCCTCTGCAGGTACGGGGAGGCGTTTGGCAGCGGCAGCGAGGAAACGTCATGAAGCTGCAGTTTGTACCAGTGAGGCTGGTCATCCAGCAGCGCTGACTCCAGCTCGATCAGGACCTGAGCAGGTGCAGAACATGGGCACGCTGACCGACTTCAGGAAGTTACTCTTAGAAAATGTTCTCGGCGTGTTCTCACCTCTCCTAAAAACTGGCTCTCCTCCTCCCGGACCCTGGCCTGGTCCCACACCGTTAGCTCCAACATCCGTTCTCTGAACTCACGCCGGTGCACCGGGGAATACATGAAGGTCTGATTCCAACGAGGTTCCAGCGACTTCTTCACCGTCTTTGTCCGACGCTTACTTTTATCACTGCAATAAAAAATAAATGAAAGCAACATGCATTCTGTCGAGATGCTAGGTCTGTAATTATTCTATTTTTACCTTCTGTCTGGCAGGAAGTAGATCTTGACGTAGGGGTTTCGAGGTCGGCCATCATCCCGAACAGTAAGTTCTTTGGCGCCAAGGACAGTGACGATCAGCTGATGACCAACTTTATCATACCACAGCTTTATCTACATAAAAACAGCATAATTGGAGCTATTAGAGCTTATGATACTGAAAACCTGAACACAAATAAGAACCACTGAAACCGTTTCCACGTTCTTGGGGTAGAAAATGCGCAAAACCAAGGGTGGAGGACACAAATAAAAAAAAATAAAATATAAATTAATAGAACAAACATAAAAGGAGACAGCAGACAAATATCAAGGGGAAAAGTTGAAAATAAATGAAACAAATGACCGAATGACACCAGAACCAAACCAGACATGAACTTCATCATCTTGAACAGTTGAAGAATTCATACAACTGAAAAAATGTTTAAAACTGAAGATTAAAAATGAGGATTTTACAAAACCCTACAGGACAGAAAAAAAATCAAGGAATCTGACATAAATCTACAAGAAAGGGGGAAATAAATCAATGCTTTTAAACGTCAAGCAAACCATTAAACTGATGCAGAACGAATCAGAAGACTAACTGAACTGAAGCAGGAGAGTACAAAAACAATGGGAATACTAATGAGTAAAACTAGAAAGGTCCTAGAGAAACTTTCACAGGGACTGCCACGTTGGGTCATTTTAAATTTTGGATTTGACAGTACTCAGTGTTGGGGTTCTCTCCCAGCTACACCAAATTTCAGTTCAGTATGGCAAAAAAAAAAAAAAAAAAATAATTCAATGAGTTATCGTCATTTTTGAATGTCTGAGTAATAATCAATTTTGAGTTTTCTGAGGTAGCTGTGGCAGCCATCTTGATCCAAAATGGCTCCTAAAGTTAATCAGTATTTTGTTCAGGGACCTCTCCACTCCGGGTCATGTGACCTCACTGTGTCAATTAGAAGCTGTTAAGAGTTCTTTCTGTGTTTTTCAGTGAGAAAAATGGCACCTTTGTTTGCAAATTACGTCGCCATGGTAACTCGAAATGCCAACAAAAGTAAAAGCACACGTGAGGTGTTGAGGCGGTCATTTTGATACATTTGTTGGGGTACACATTGCTGTTCGGGCTGCATTAAAATTTATGGAAGAAAAAGATAAAGTTAAGAAACCCTTGTCAGGTGGATAATAAGAGGTGGCTGCCTTACGAGGCAGTCCCCAACAACTCAGTGAACAGAAGAAGAACCTTCATTAACAAGGTTAAACGAAATGGAGAAGAATAAATAACTGAAAAAATTAATTAAAGGCTTATCTTAGAAAGAATATATAAATCTAAAGACAGAGCATCTTTAAACTGGTGGATTTTAATAAGTTGCATCAGAAGAAACAATTACTCTAAAAATCCCATCAAACACAGAACTATACGAGCAAAACAGAAACACTAAAAACCAGAGGAGACTGTGGCAGAACAGAAGAACCATAACAGAACAGAGGAACTATTAGGAGCAGACCTGGAAACAGCAAATAATTTTTTATATATAAACTAAACCAACAACTATTCTACATTTATCTGAAACTACAGAACAAAGATGGAACACCGATCTCTTAACTTCCACCTGTTCTACTGTTTACCTGGATTCTGGGAACCACAGGGTGTCTGTTTGTCTGAAAACACACGCGTGGAAACCTCTGTTATGTGACAGCTTACAGACTGAGAGACGTGAGATGATCAGTGAACTTACAGAGACCTGTCCAGATAAAACGCTGGGGCTCAACGGAGAAGTGACAGAGATGGCCGGACCCACTTTCTGAGAGTCGAAGGAACTGGAACCTGAACGCAGAACATAGAAACGTGGAAGAAACTTGGTTTACATTCTGTTCAGCATTTTAGGCCACACAATTTATTTATTTATTTAAATCAACACTTTCACCGCTCCTTGTGGTGGTGGACTCACTGGAATCCAGGTGAACACTGGAACCATCAGCTGCTCTCGAAACGTCTCTGCAGAACACAGACCGACAGATGTCACTCTAACGAACAAGGAGCTTTGGTTGAAATTATAAATAATTAAAGACGCGTCTACCAATAAAACACTGTTTACTGGGACTCACCTAATTGGTCTGCAGACCACCAGCTCCACCTGTGGCTCTGGTTTAGATTCCATGATGATGTTGTAGACCTCGTTGAATGTGGCACCCTGCAGAACCCGACCATTCCACTCAAGAACCTGATCCCCTGAAGAAGAAAAATAAATCTAATTGTCCCATCAGTGTTAGCAAAACATAACTGTCCATCTGTTCATCTGTCCATCCTTTCATCTGTCCATCCGTCCATCCATCCATCTGTCCATCCTTTCATCTGTCCATCCGTCCATCTGTCCATTCATCTGTCCATCCTTTCATCTGTCCATCCATCTGTCCAATCATCTGTCCATCCATTCATCTGTCCATCCATCTGTCCAATCATCTGTCCATCCATTAATCTGTCCATCCGTCCGTCCATCCATCTGTCCAATCATCTGTCCATCCATTCATCTGCCCATCCATCTGTCATCCATCCATTCATCCATCCATCCATTAGTTCATTGATTCATCCATCCATCCATCCATCCATCCATTCATCCATCTATCCATCCATCCGTCCATCCATTCATTTATCCATCCATCCATCCATCCACCCATCATCCATCCATCCATCCATCCATCCATCCATCCATCCATCCAT
>NC_056516.1:32190042-32201634 GCF_014905685.2 Nematolebias whitei
ATCCATCCATCCATCCATCTGTCCATCCATTTATCCATTTGTCCATCTATCCATCCATTCATCCATCCATCCTTTCATCCATCCATCTGTCTTTCCATCCATTCATCTTTCCATCCATTTATCCATCTGTCCATCCATCCATCCATCCATCCATCCATCCATCCATCCATCCATCCATCCTTCATCCATCCATCTATCCCTTCATCCATCCATCCATCAATTCATTCATCCTTTCATCCATCCATCCATTCATCCATCCATTATCTTCCACTTGTCAGGTCACAGGGCAGCAGCTTGAGCAGGGAGGCCCAGACATCTCTTTCCACAGCCACCTCTTCCAGATCTTCTGGGAGGACCCCAAGGTGTTCCCAAGCCAGCTGAGAGACATAGTCTCTCCAGCATGTCCTGGGTCTTCCCCTGCATCTCCTCCCAGTTGGACATGCCTTTAAAACTTCCCTAGAGAGGCATCCAGGAGGCATCCTTACCAGACGCCTGAACCACCTCAAGTGGCTCCTCTAAATGTGGAGGAGCAGCAGCTCTACTCCAAGTCTCTCCTGGATAACTGAACTTCTCACCCTATGTCTAATGTTTGCAAAATATAACATTGAGGAAAATACGGCACTGTGCACATGCAAAACAATCTACAAGTATGATATGAAATCTCAAGCAGTAATCCAAAAATGTGATGCTAGAATCAATTTACTGTATGAGAAATAAGTAAAACTTGAGCAATTTTTATTTTTATTACTGATCTACCAGGAGGATCTGCCTGATGAAGCATCAGTTTGAAGGAAAATGAACTATTCCGCAGTTCATAGGAGTGAGGGAAACGTTTAATAGGGGTTGGTCACTTAAAATGTGTTGTACCGCATCAAAGTTTTAGAGAATTATCCCAAATTAAGTCAAATTTACAATAAAACTGTTGATATATACAATAAAAATTGTGATTGTTCAGGATGACAGTTGATTCATAGATGTAGTTAGTTCTCTGCAAGGTTTACCAGGTCTCAGATGTCCTACGGTGTCTGCCAGACTTCCTTTCTTCACTTTGGTGATAAATGCACATAAACGGCCTGACTCCGTCATCTTTCCCCCGACAACCTGGAAACACATCACCCATAAGCAAGGCACTCAACTTCACCCAAAGGAAAACATGATGCAGGGGCGAGGAGAACCAGGAGCACCACCTTCAGTCCCAGCAGGGCTCCTGTGTCTGCAGGAACCGTCCCGTCCTTCATCCTTTTGTTCAGCACGATCCGACCAATCAGACGCTCTCCATCTTTGGACGGTTGCCATGTGACCGGCTGCTGATGAGTCACAACAACAAATATGGTCAATTCAACCAATTTTTTCAACAGTAGGATAATTTTAAAGACAAAAGTGATCAAAACTTGATGATAATGTTGATGACTTTAGAGGAAAGTTATGATTTTAGTTACCATAGACATTGGTGCCGGCTCGCCATGCCAGCCATGATCCCACCACTGGCTCTCCATGTCTCCTACAAACAAAGAGAACAACATAAACTTTGATGTGAAAGCACCTCAAACAACCGAAGTGTGTAAATAATTGAACAGAAACAGCTCTTTCTGTTGGCTTCTGTTACGTTTTCCTTTTTGAAAAGTTGTACACATGATAGCAAAATATTGTGTTGTAGCTTGATGAACTTTTAACAGAACAAATAAAAAATAAAATACATATATTTCTATATTTTTTGTTTAAAAAACACATAGAGGTCAATTTATAATGAAGGTATTGGATCTCTGAGAAGTCAAGCTCACAAACAGCCTTCGGTGAACTTGTGTACAAGAAAACAAAAACTGAAAGTTGGATTTAGTAAATTAACTTTTAATTCACACATATTTAAAGCTCTTATTATGCTGCACATTTCTCAGGGATCTTACAAATTTGTGCATATTTCGGTACCCCTTTAAAATAAGGCTCCCCTTATAGATGGCTTATAGTTTACAGATATGTTCTTAATTCCTCTATAAACACTTTATAAATCATTAATAACTGCTTATTATGCATTAATTAAGGGTGACAGAGAGACAGAACTGACCAGTTTTTTTTGCCAAATATTGAGCCAAATCTGTTCACCTATATATTTCATCTAGAGTTGTTATTTTAAACATTTCAGACTAAGTTACTACCTTGTAAGAACAATAAGCATTTGTATGCTGGTGAAGATTCTCAGTCATCCAGGACATGATGAATTCAAAAAAACGTTCAATACAAAAACAGCTGGACTTTATTTGTAACAGAAGACGCATAATAAGCATTTGTAAAACTATTTCTTTAGCATATGATATTGTACTTTATCACTGCATTATAAGTATCTACAATTAATATTATATCCTAACAAGGTAGTAACTTAGTCTGAAATGTTTAATATAACAACTCTAGATGAAATATATAGGTGAACAGATTTGACACAATATTTGGCAAGAAACAGGTCAGTTTTGTCTCTGTCACCCTTAATTAATGCATAAGCAGTTATTAATGATTTATAAAGTGTTTATAGAGAATTAAGAACATATCTATAAACTGTTTGTTAATCTATAAGGGGAGCCTTATTGTAAAGTGGTATCATTATTTCAGCTGTAATTTGCTCCTTAAAGCACAGTACCTGTGTCAGTAAATCCGAGGACAGACGACATTAAAACATGAACCTGCCCCAGATCTGCAGCAATCGTGAAAGTAAATACGAATAGAATGCTATGATTTATAAATCTCACATATCAAACGTTGTACCATTTTAAACATTATGGTAGTTTCGACTTTAATGGCAGCAACACATCTTAAAAAAGTTGGAACAGGGGTAACCAAAAGATGCACATGTAAGTAAGTTTATTTGGCTGCTTCCTTCTTCAGGGGTCACCACAGTGAAACTCACACATGAAAGATTTGACCATTTGTGTTGCGCCAGATGCCTGTCCTGATGCAACCTGGGCTTGAACCTGCAGCCTCAGGATTAGAAGACTGCGGCACTGACCACTGAGCTACCGCAGCCATAAAGGATGTGCAAGTAAGTGATAAGAACAAGAAACATCTGGAGGAGCCATTTGCAATTAATGAAGTCAATAGTGAACAGGTCAGTAAGAGGAATGGGGATTAAAAAAAAAAAATATCTGAGAGAGGCTGAATCTGTCAGGAGTAAAGGTGGGCAGGGGTTTACCAGTCTGTACACAACTGCATCTGAAAAGTGTGGAATATGTTGCGAATTGTATTTCTCAGTGGAAAATTAGGAAGGCTTTATATATCATTCTCTTCTTCTGTCACCTTTTCCCTCTTCAGGTGTTGCCTCAACGAGTCATCCCACCTCCATGTCCTCTCTAACTTCATCCATAGATCTCCTCTCTGTCTTTTTCCTGGCAGCTGCATTTCTAACATCCTTCTACCAATATACCCACTGTCCCTCCTCATGTCCAAACCATCTCAGTGTGGCCTCTCTAAATCTCCCAGTTGTTCAACCTGTGCTGTACCTCTGATGATGTCATTCCTAATCTTATCCATACTTGTCACTCCTAAGGAAAACCTCAACATTTTCATAACTTCCAGTTCTGTCTCCTGTCTTTTTGTCAGTGCCACAGTCTCCAGACCATACAACATAGCTGGTCTCACCACTGTCTTGTAAACTTTTATCTACTGTTGCTAATATCGTCAAAAGGTTTCTAGAACCTATAGAAATATCTAAGCACAAAGGACAAGAGGTTAGAAGTTGTTGATGGATTCAGGTCTTCTGATGGCACAAAATTAAAAACAGGTCTGATTCTGTTCTAGACATCAGGACTAAAGAACATTTCCACAAATCATTTGTCTCGAAGCTACTAAACAGCTGTTAGTGACGATCTTTTTATCATTTAGAACTTAGAGACAAATAGTTGTCTGCACAGTTTGCCACACCATCTTCATATACTGGTTAAAGTTCTATGATGGAAAAAAGAAGCCATATACAAACACCACCATCTTCTCAGAGCCAGAGCTCATTGAAAATGGATTGAGGCTAAATGTAAAACTACTCTGTGGTTAGACGAACCAAAATACTTCTTGAAAATACTTTCCCCTCTCCTCTATACTAAAGAGGAGAGGGACCATCCAGCCTGTTATCAGCGCACAGGTCAAAAGCCTGCCTCTCTGATGGTATGGGGGTGTATTAGTGCCTCTAGCACGGGCAGCTTGCACATCTGGAAAAGCACCATCAATGCAGTACAGTATGTATAGGTTTTAACACAACATATGCTCTCATCCACCAGAAAATCCAGCAAAGACAATCCAGGACTGTTGAAAACCAGTAACCCTACACCAGACAAGAAATGGACAACAACTTCCCCCCAAAATGTAAAACTGGACTGAAAATAAGATGGTAATGGTTGTACAATAATAAAAATGGATAAACATGATAAACAACCTCCCAACTGTTTCAGAATTAGGGTTGTAGAACTGGAGGAGGTCTCTCAGACCCATCTCCACTGCTGCCAGCAAACTGCTTCAGTCTTTCTACTCACAGGTCTGTGCAGACGCCATGAAAAAAGTTCACACTTCAGAGGTAAAGAAAGAGGTGAAGAGGAGGAAGACGACCTGCAGCTCCTCAGTCCTCTTCCTCACTGGGTCTGGGATTGCAATTTGCCCCGAGTACGACCTGCAGGTTTGCAGAGCAGTTCATGCCTGTCCGTAACAAGATTAGCTCAGGCCCAACACAGAGTCCATCTTTCAGCCAGTGGCTCCACTGTTAGCATCGCGGCACAGAGCTGGTCAGAGTTAACTTGTCGTCCTGTCAGAGAGTTGCCAGGTCAGACCGTAATGGTGGATGCTGCTGAGCTGAGGGCAACATCTCAGCATCAACACTGCCACACTTTTGTTCCACCAGATCAGAGCCAAAAAATATCAAACAGATCAGGATGACGTCCAGGTGTTTCCCAATAAATCACCAAAACTCCAAATTAACAGTTTATCCTGCTCCCCTGTTGACCTGTGTGAGTGAACATGCACACTGTTGGCTGCCGGGCCTCCTGCTCTGTGAGTTTCTGTTCTTGTTTCTTTGCGGTGACTCCTGATAATCCACACTCTTCCCTTTTAATCCAATTGAACAAGAGCTGACACGGTGATTTGCAGCCCAACAACACTAGAACGCCAGGCCAAGGTGTTCTGCCTTAAACAGGAAAAGATTATCAGGCAGGTCCTCCAGGATCTTCCAGGGTGCTCAGGGTGGTCAAGCGGTCAAGTTTCTCAGAGGTTTTTGGTGGTTTGTCTTTTGGTTCAGGTGTATTCAGTACCACTCTGAGCTGCTCTATCACCTCTGAACCTGATGGGAGGAGCTAAGGGCCCTCGGAGCCAATCAGAGCTCGTCATCGCTGATGACTCTGGCGCTAAGACGCAGCAGATTACCTCGTCAGCATGATGCCTGTGAGAAAACCTGCAGCAAGTGAAACGCCTCTGACCGTTATAGCAGTGTAACAAGCACAGAAGCCAAGACGCTCGTGACAAAACCTTCAGGAGCAGAACATCGGAGCAGATCCGTCTGCACAGCCTCAAAAAACTGAACCCTGAGCAACATTTAAGGAAACATAAAGCATCAACAATTTCCTGCGGGATCAATAAAGTTCTATCTTATCTAATCTAAATTATTCTGTAAAAAGTAGTTGTGCATAATAGATTAGCAGCTGCAGAACGAGCTGAGCTCAATGGAACTTCAAGAACCTTTGGAGTCCAGTTTGGCCTTCCAAGGAAGTGCTTTATTTTCTAATGTGGCTGCAACTCTGCTAGATCAGTTTACAACTTTATCAGATAATTCTGGAGCTCACTCATTACTCATGACTACACCCCAGCTGATAAGGAACTAACTACTGATAACGGTTTGACAGAACATCACATCCATTATTCATTCAACCTTTATTTATACAGGTTAATACCATTGAGCCCCGGGGACTCATTTACAAGAGAGACCTGATTTTAACAAAAAATGATGACAACAGTGGACAACGACGACAACAATAGACAATCATGGAGGATGCGTACAAATTGATTTTTTAACAAGTGAAAATAAAATGGTATTTAAAAGAAAATGTAACAACAACAAAAAACCCAGCTAGGTTGTAATGCGGTGTAGAAAACTAAAAACAGGAACATGTCTGCATTGGTTTTTGCCATGATGAACTTAGCTGATGTTTGAAGCAACTTAGACAGGTCAAGGTCGAGAACTTCAGATCTTTTTGTAAGATATTCCAGGAAACAGGAGCGGAGTAGGAGAAGGCCCTTTTGCCTAATTCAGTCCGCACTGAGGGGACACTGCAGGTAATAATGTCCTGAGTGTGCACGCGGTAGCTGCACTCATGCAGAGACATGTAGGAGGAGATGTATGAAGGCAGCAGACCAAGAAGTGATTTAAAGATTAAAATGTACCAGTGAGAGAGTCTGCGTGAAGTTAATGATGACCAGTTAACCAGTGAATACAGGGTGCAGTGGTGGGTACAGTAGTTACAGCCAGTTATGAATCTTAGTGCACCATGATAGACAGCATCCAACATCTGCAGGGTGCTTGTAGGAGCGTTCATGTAAATAACGTCACCATATGGAGGGGAGGAAAGTCACAGCTACAAGGTGTTTCCTAGCATTCAGAGTTGAACAGGATCTGTTTCTGAAAAATAATCCCAGTTTAACTTTCAGTTTCTTTACTAGGTTTTCTGTGTGAAGCTTAAAAGAGAGATGCGAATCGACCAAGATACCCAAATATTTGTAGGAATCGACAAACTCAACAGGGACACCATTTGAGGATAAAATCAGAGGAAAACTTCCTGTTTTAAAAAAAGCATCCCTTTGGTTTTGTCGGCGTTTAGGACAAGTATGAGATGGAACAAATCTGACTGGATGATGTTGAAAGTGGATTGTAAAAGCTGGAAAACCTTAGCAACTGTTTTAGCTCGACAGTAAACAACTGTGTCATCAGCATAGAAATGTGAGGATGCATCAGGGATAATCTGACCTACATTATCTATGTAGATTGTGAAGAGGGTGGGTCTGAAGACAGAGCCATGTGGTACACCATACACCAAGATGACCAGACTGTTCCTTTAAGGGCAAACATTCTATATAGCAAAGGTGAGCTGTGCCCACTCTTGCATCCCTAGGTGCATTACTCTTGTTAAAAATGAGAGCATGTCCCTGGACGTCGTGTTTCCATTATAATAACATACAGGGCTAAAGCAGAACCTCAAAGAACAGAGACAGAACCCGAAGACGAATGACAGCGAGAATCTGTAGGACGACAACGTGAATGTTTTAATGCAGAGTGAACGATTATCTTATTATCGACCTTTATGACCTAAAGAGGAATGGGCAGTTCGATTCAACGCACCTGAGCAGAACTTTTGGGTAAAGACCAAACCGCCACAATCGAAGTTATAAAGAAGAACGTACTAGAACGTCAATAACAGCCCAACGACTAAGAGAAGATATGGTCCTTACATGAATACCATTTGGTGCCAAAATGAAATTTGATGTAATGCTATAAGAAATAAAACAAAGTGATGCATAAGTTCTGATTACAGAACTTTACTAAGACCCATACAGCTGTAAAATAAAAACCTTACTGGACCATGACGTACTACTGTATACAAAAGAGTTAAAGAATCAGAATGAGTATGATCATGGGTCACGCTGGGTGCTGATGTCAGAGTTCTCACCAGAACCCTCTGGTGTGAAACTGAGGGAGCACAGGTGAAGTTGGCTGGAGGTGAAGCCAGATTCAGCTGTAAGAAGATTATCACACTGAGCTCATTTAAGTCAGAGACAGAGAGAACACATACTCACTGTCTCTAGCTCAACTCTCTCCTTCTTGTTTCTTCTCTCAATTTAAAGTTTAAAAAAAAACCCTCATGATATCAGATTGAAGGTCACAAGATCCAGGACTGAGGCTCCATGAAGGAAAACCACTTAGAATAACCACTAGAGGGGAGCAGAACATTGGTAGATACCTCACCAGTCTTTATTAGATTTGTAGGTGTTAGAATAATTAGGACCTAAAGTTGTTTCGCAGTCTTCTTAATTATTTAAGTTATTTACTTTTAGTTTTGGTTAACAGTTAAAATGTTCTAAATGAGAAAAATCCTAATTACATTCAAATAAGGTAATTGTCTGAAGCCAATACTTAATTAAAGGCCTAGTATTCCTTTAAGAAATGCACATCGCCTGCCATCTTTCATATTGAAATTTTCAAGAAAAAGTTTGTACAATCTGTTAGTGCTCAAGTTATGCCATGAAGCTGACTCTCAGCTACTACCACATAAAATGTGAGCTCAAAATCTGTAAAACTGACTGACTTAGAGCTCTTTTGTTTTTGTTAAAGTCTATTATTAGTTTCTTTCAACCCTTTAATTTGACTTGCAGGTAAAATATGTTTAACCCCTTGTTTTGTCTCTAAGGTTGCTCTGACAGATTGTCTCCAACAGCTGTTTGTTGGTTTACATGAAACAATGAAGTAGCCACTCACGGTCGGGCTCATCGCAGCTGGTGTACTCGGGCGTGGTCAAAAGCTCCTCCTCGGAGCTGCTGAAGCTACCGATCACGTGCATTTTCCCTATCATCCTCCCCCTCGGTGCCATGCTGTCATTGGCAGGCTTCCTCTTGAGGGCGGAGCTTGGGTCCAGGTGTTGATGTGGCAATGGGCTGCGGCGTGGAGACGTGGGGCTGATGTGATTGGCTGCTCTGTCGACAGAGAACGACCTCTGACCTCCAGATCCGAGCAGTCCCTGAGGTCGATTCTGACGGACAGCTGACAGGGAACCAACAAGCAACGTTAAGTGATTTAACCTCATAAAGCAAGGCACCAACAGGTCATCGGATTCTTTCTTACCTGGGTGTCGCATGTTAAGGTGTTCAGGTTCGGCAATTGCCAGGGAGACGTCACTATGGCGACGCTGGTGACGGACTCTGCCGACTTGAGCCAACATCCTCATGGTCTCTTCACTTGGCTGCGGCTTCACTGGGTAACGGGCCAGATTTGGGTCGCTACGGTAACGAGCCTGAAACTCCTCTTCCTGTCTCCGTCTCTGCTCCCTATCGACCAGAACCGGATCAAAGGGGTGGTCCTGATGCAGGAAGAGAGGGATGGTCAGTATCTTTATCATTACCAAAATAAACTGCAGGTATTTAAGCAGACCTGCCAAAATGTTTTCGCTTCAGGGGCAGATGGCGTCTAAAACAATGACACTTTGTTAAAGAAGCGGATGAAATGATGTCATAGCAGTGCATCCTGCTAGTTCTGCTCTTTACCTCTTGATCTCTGTATCGCTCCTGATGCGCCTCCAATGCATTTAAAGTGTGTGAAAATACATAAGTAGATACCAGTGGTGTAGTCTACATTTTTGTAGTGGGTATACTGTGCTTAGAACCAAAGTACACTGGTTAGTACAATGTAATTGTCAATTTATTTTGATTTTTTAAGCATATTGAACATGTCCGAATTTCTCTGATGCTTATATTTGAATAAATGAACCACAAACTTTGTACACCAGTTGACTTTATATTAAAATATGTTATAGAATTTATAACACAGTATCAAAGCAAAACATGTTCAAGTATTAAGTAGTAAGTACAGAATTATACAATAATTCGCTGGATAAGCGAATGTAATAAACAAGCGCTGCATACAGATAAGATTGTTACGGAAGCGTTTAACTGTCGTTTAACGTATCAATGACACGTGCCTAACCATTGGGCACTTTTAAGTGGGTATACTGAAATTCTTACGCTTTTCTAGTGGTTATACTCCGTATACCCGAGTATCACGTAGACTACACCACTGGTAGATACAAGTTCGCTGTTGAAACACCCCTGAGACAAACGCTGAGGTAGTCACAGAGCTGAAATGGAGTGAGTGTGTGTGAAATGGACATACTGAGTCATTTATGTTTGTTCTGTGTAAATTACCACAGATGAGTCTTTACAGGGTGGATCTCGAGGTGGGGCCAGAAAAGTGTACTGGTGGCTGTGTAGAAGTTAGACTCTTAATGAGCTTGTATGCATTTCTTACAAACATAGTGATTGTGCTATTATGGAAAATAAGGAAATTGTGAAAATATCCAAATTAAGATGGTAAAAAAGATTTTCGTCAAATCAGAAACTATTTCCAGTGAGTCGAAAAAGCAGATTTGTTCCAAAAAAGACTGGAAAAACATTAACTGTTTTGCAGCGCCATGATGCTTCATTGCGAGTTCTGAACATTTAATTTAATATTATCTAATAAATAAATAACTATAATAATTTGTCGCTGAATAAGTTTAGCCCACCTGCGAGTGCCAGCGGCCTCGACCGTCTTTGATTGGCCGTCTTTGGACTCGTGGCTCTGCCTCCCCGTTACCATGGTGACTGTGCAGCGATCGATTTCGGCGATCCAGACCGTGATCAGAAGGCGAGCGAGGCATCCTGCCACCGCCACCATCGTAGTACGAACCCAAGGGGCTCCGCCTCCTGCCACACAAACAATCATGCAAATATTTCCTACAGAACTTGTTACAATTAACAATATTATCAAAATTATTTGCTGTTAATATTATTTGAAATGAGGCAGCACGGTGGCGCAACTGGTAGAGCTGCTGCCTCTCAGCGAGCAGGTCCCTGGTTCAAACCCCGGTCCAGGGGCCTTTCTGGGTGGAGTTTGCATGTTCTCTCCGTGCATGCGTGGGTTTTCTCCGGGTACTCCGGTTTCCTCCCACAGTCCAAAAACATGCATGTTAGGCTGATTGGTAACTCTAAATTGTCCCTAGGTGTGAGTGAGAGAGTGAATGGTTGTTTGTCTCGTTTGTCTCTATGTGGCCCTGTGATGGACTTGCGACCCGTCCAGGGTGTACCCCGCCCCTCGCACAGTGATTGCTGGACATGGGCACCAGCGACCCCCGTGACCAAAAATGGAATAAACGGGTAAAGATAATGGATGGATGGATGGATTATTTGAAATGCTTTTTAAGAAAATAAAAATTAAAGGTTTTCTGTTGTCTCTTCCATCTCGTGTCTTTTTTATAAAGATGGTTTTTGGGAAGGGGGTTTAAACTTGTAGCCTAGAGTGCACTATCTGGAGAATTTTTTTACTTTCATATGTTTTAAAAACATTTTAAGTCGTTTGTTTCCAAATCTCAAGTTTTATCCTTTACCTCTGTGGACTGAGATTTTGCAGATATTTGATATATAGAGCCCCAGGTTCGATCCCCAGTCACTGCACATCACGTGGCGTCTCTGGGCAGCACGTCTAATCCCCAAAATGTCCCCCGGGCGCTTTCAATAGCTGTCCACTGCACCACCTGGTGGTGGATGGGTTAAATGCTGAGACTAATTTCGCCATTGTATGGAAACATACAGTGCTGACATTGTGATGACATTATTATTATTATTATTATTATATGGTCATTAAAGTGTTTGTATGAATATTTGGCAGTAGGTCCTCCTGAAGTGTTGGTGCACTAAAAATATTTTTTTCATATATTGCTTAAATTATCCGAATACTTCTTCACCACTGACAGTTTTATGTTTTAGCAGGTAATTTACAGCCAGACTGTAACGAACCCCGTATAATGGACCAAAATCACCACCACAAAAATC
>NC_056516.1:32201644-32206771 GCF_014905685.2 Nematolebias whitei
GTGAACAGAGTGACACAAAACCTAACTGACAGACGTGATTCGTGACACAGACAGCTCAAAATAAGTTTTAATACAAACTGAAACCACACAAATCTCTTTACAGTAAACGTATAAATAATGCAGTATTATGGAAGAAAATCAAAACTGTGCGATGCGTACTCACATGCAGTGACAGTGTGTGGTCCGTGTGCAGTAATACACACGTCATGAAGATGCTCGGCTACACACGCAGACTTCATCCAGATAAAATAAAAAATGTATTTGTTTGATGTCTGCGATGAAAATAAAGTCTTATTGTTTATCTTTATGTTGCTGAAGGCTGGAAGCATCATGTTGCTTCAACACACGGCACAATGACACATATTACACACTCAGCAGGTTTATTATACCTGACAGCTGCTGCCCAACAGAAGCCCCGCCCACTCTGCTTTAAACCACACCCACTCCCACATAGAGCATCTGTTTGACTCCGCCCACATGTGATATTACATCAGTGCTCTTAGCTTCTGTTAGCATGTGTGTTAGCCTTCTGTATTTAGCAGCACAATAATCCCCAGTGAGCTGCAGGATTATTAATCTGTTAATCTGATTACGGTGTTTGTTTGCGTGTGCAGTGTGTGTGTGTGTGTGTGGTTAATGGAGGGGGTGTTGTGGGAACATGTGTGTGTGTTGATGCTGGGGTTTGGTTGTAAATGTATCGGTATGATCTAATTATGGCTGAAAGAGAAGTCAGTGGAGGAGTCTGATGTTTTCAGGACTCAACCTGCAGACACTACTGAGGGTTAAAAAACCCATAAATTCTTTTTGTATGTAAACCTTTTATTCTGGTTTATCTAAAAGGTCTAAATCTGATGTTTTTGACTTCACTCTGTTTTGTCTTTACACTATCCTGTCGACACAGTTTAATCTTTCTGTCACATTTACAGTATTTTATAAATGTGACAGATTATCACAGGTACTCACTGATCTGTGGCTCCATTACTCAGAGGCCCCATGGCTCCAGGGAGCCCCTGAAGGGGCAGGTGTGGAGGCGATGCACTGGAATAAAACCCCCCTGATCGAGTGAGTATCTCCTGCTGCTTCCTGCACACGTTGCACACCCACATCACCTAAAACACAAACGTCACAGCATCTTAAATATGTTGCTTCTTAATGTTAATTTGCATTGGTTAATAGTTGTGTAATGTATTTTGAGGAACTGGGAAAAAAAAACTTAACTCACTAATTTCGTTAGACTTTTATCACTAAATTCAATATTTTTCTAGTAAAACTTATTCAAAAACTTTACAGTCACAAGTTGCTCGGAATTGTAAAATATATTCCTTAAAAACTTTAAAGCCGGAAAGATAAAATGGAGGGGGAATAAATTAAAGAGTTGTTTTCTGATAACACCAAAACAGAAATTTTAGGCATTAAAAACACAAACTCCACCACAAGAGTTCATTACTATATGTTAACAATTTGCATTAAATAATTGAATTTTTGTATTTCTATTAGGGATCCACAATATTGAATTTTTGTCTGATATCCGATATGCCAATATGTTAAAACTTATTTTGCCGATACTCGATACCAATACCGATATTTTTCCCCTAGACCTACTTACAGAGACTACATAGCTTTTTCTGCTGTGGAATTAAAATACTACATTATTCTGCATGGTATTTGTATGGATGGGCTGCTGGTGAGGTTTTGTTTCTCTGTGATTGACCGCTCTCTCGCTTTCCTTTCTGGCCACCACGAACTTCACGTAATGGTCAGAATGGTGGTTCTTGAGATGGTTAATTAGGTTTGAAGTGTTGCAGGACTTGGTTTTCGCTCATCCTCGCATCACTGACGCTGAGCAGTCGTTGCAAACAGAAGTTCTGCTATCAGTTTCCGACAATTTAAAAAACTTCCACACCGTCGACATTTTCACTCCTTCCTCTCCTGCCGTGATCAGATCAGGTAAGCGCATGTGACATCATAACGTTATGCTGGAGCTGCAAGCATCCTTGTCAGTGAGTTGTCCGATATTTTACTTTATCTCAAATATCGTCCGATAGCGATACAATGCCGATATTATCGTTAGGCCTGTCATGATAACAAATTTTGCTGGGTGATTAATTGTCTCAGAAATTATTGCAATAAACGATAATTTTGTTTGAAATTTAACAAAAATGAATAGTCAAATTTTAGAATAAATGTTGATTTGTTTGGTGTGTAGTACTTTTTTTGACCACCTGATGGCAGTATAAGCCTGTTTGATAGTTAGCGTGTCTCTTTAAGAAAAATGGTAGGGAGGGCCCTTGACAACAACATGGCGTATGCTCGGTGGTTTGAGCTCTTTAGCATAACATTTTCCACACAAAGCTTTTAATAATAAATCAGTAAACAAGTTCTCAGCTTCTTTTTGCAGAGAAAAACTACTTTTTACACGAAGGAACAAGTTTCAACCGTGAATTTTGGAGCTTCGACAAGACAGAGGTTTTTTTTCCCGAGGTCGGCCTGTTAGCTTAGCTTGGAGCTTAGCTTCTCAGCTTAGCTGCTTTTATCGATCCAAAAACATGATTTTGGACGGTTAAAACAGATCTTAAAGAGAAAAGGAGGTGTCAGTGAAGAGCACCAGAGTTGAGCCTTTTGTCATCCAGTGTCTTCAGTAGAAAGAGAGAGACACGAAGAAACAATAAAGCCGATAAATGAAAATGAGGTCAATAATTTTCATTCATCATGCGATTAATTGATTTATTGTTAATCGCAACAGGCCTAATTATCATGCATCCCTAATTTCTATATTTATAACGTTTTAACCTGCTGTATATTACTTTGTACAACTCTTATGACCAACTGACCTGCAGTCTTTTTCGGTACAAAGTATTGAAATTAACTTAATTGAGAACAGGTCCACCAAAACCAGTCATATTTAACTGGAAAAGAAAGAAAGTTCCACTTCAGAACCATGAGAACCTTATGAGATCAAAAGTCTGACCTTATTGGCTCTCAGAGGGACACGCCCACCGCAGCGGGCGCAGAAGCGACTCTGACAGTAGCAGCAGGCTCGGCCGCAGCCGTCGGCGAACTTGGTTTTGTGACAAATGCCGCAAGTGGGAGACTCCGCCCTCGCCGTCTGAGCTGCGGGAGGCTCCTCCCCCAGCTTCTTCACCTGGTCTTTGTACATTTCAAACTGTTGATGTAACTTCCTGTGGAGAGATGTGGATATGGCAGAGGTCAGACAATGATGTTGAGACAAATAACCCAAACAATTTTTAATGAGGTCCCAAGGGCAACAATTCTGAGCAAATTTCCCGTTTTTGTCAGTTAAGAAACCAAAGAAGAAAATAGAAGTTGCCCAACTTAAGTGCAGGTTTATGTCAACATGTAACATATTTATTTTAAACTTTAAATGAATGAAAAAAAAAAGTGCAGGTCCCATCTGAGCTTTGCAGCAAGAACCTGATAACATATTAGGTTCCCAACCATGGTCCTTGAGGAACGCCGTCCTGCATGGTTTAGTTTCTTCACTGCTCCAACACACCTGATTTGAGTGAACGGGTGCTTCTGCAGAACTTGAGGAAGTAATTAAATCACTGAATCAGGTGTGTTGGAGCAGAGAAACTACTAAAACACACAGAATGGTGTTCCTCAGGGACCATGGTTGGGAACCACTGTATTAGAGAATAATTTTAATATAAATTTACTCTGACAGTATAAAAATTAAAGTCGGTGGCATGTGTTTTCTAAAAGGTGCTTTTTCTGCATTGCATTATGGGATTGTTAGCAAAGGATGGTGCACATGTCATCAAACAGAGAGTTTTCAAGGCTTTATGGGACATTTTGTAGCACAGTTAACATCTGTTTGATTCTCTGCCCCGGTTCTGATCCAGGACAACACCGGGTCAGTGTTCTTTGAGCTGAGCCAGACAGGTGAAACAGACCCCAGATCGGTTCACCTTCTACAGGTTTTACTCACGTCTGCAGCTCGTCGTCAGTCGGACTTTTAACCTGCAGAACTTCGGTCACATTGGCTGCAACATTATTGACCAACTGACTGAACCCTGAGAATGGATTCCACCTGTCCAGGTAACACAGACAGTCAGCTGACAGGAAGTGCGCTCACCCAGGGAAGGAGGCAGTTGGAAAAGCGGGAAGTAAATGTGTAAAAGTTGTGTTTCGAGGACGGGTTTTGTAGCTCTGACTGAGGTACTTACGAAGCCGGAGGAGGTTTGTCTTCCTCCTGATCCCTGCAGACATAAACGATGTGACGATGATGATGGAGGAAAGAAAATAGAACAGAAACACTGAAACTGAAGCATAAAATGATCAGAAACACGGAGAAGCTGCTGAAGTCCATCGGATGTTTATAGATTTTTAATTTCACGTGTCTGGTTGTGTTCAAATCGTTCTGCAGCCGAACAACGAGCTTTTCATTCATAAATAAAAAACTCTGCTACTGAGATGAGTGAGAAGGTTCTAGAGGTTATAGTGGAGGCCAGTGACTCCAACGTTCTCCAGAGGTCATGATGATGTTCTTTTGGTTTGTCAGGGACTGGGAGGATGTTCTGCAGACCAAACTGAGACTCTGAAGGATTTTAAAGAGTTTTTTATTTATTTATCAAAGAGTAGATTCAAATGGTCAGTGGGGAACGGGTCTAACAGGTTCTAATGGTCAGCAAGAAGAACCCTAGATACTAGTGAGGAGGTAGAGAGGTTCTACTGGTTATTAAGAACCTTCTGAAGATAACTTCAGCATAGGCTGTAAAGCATTTTGTGTGGTCAGTGAGGAGCTACTGGAGATTGGAGTGAGGAGGTTCTACAAACCACAGAGAAGTTCCTTTGGTTAGATCTTTCTGAAGAATAAAGACTAGCTGATGGTCTCGACATCAACAAGGAGCTGCTGTAGATCAGTGAGGAGATTCCAGAGGTCAAAGGTAAGTTGATTATGTTTTGTGTACGAGGAGTTGTAGTTGAGGCTCTTTTGTCAACATTTGAGATCAGCAAGAAGCTTTAGAGTTACTGTATGTGAAGATGTTCTAGATATCAAGATGATCTTCATAGATCTGAGAGGAGGTTCTAGAGATCAAGATGATCTTCATAGATCTGAGAGGAGGTTCTAGAGATCAGGGTGAGCATTAATGATCTGAGAGGAGG
>NC_056516.1:32207171-32243272 GCF_014905685.2 Nematolebias whitei
GATCAGGGTGAGCATTAATGATCTGAGAGGAGGTTCTAGAGATCAGGATGAGCATTAATGATCTGTGAGGAGGTTCTAGAGATCAGGATGAGCATTAATGATCTGTGAGGAGGTTCTAGAGATCAGGGTGAGCATTAATGATCTGTGAGGAGGTTCTAGAGATCAGGGTGAGCATTAATGATCTGAGAGGAGGTTCTAGAGATCAGGGTGAGCATTAATGATCTGAGAGGAGGTTCTAGAGATCAGGATGAGCATTAATGATCTGAGAGGCGGTTCTAGAGATCAGTAAAGAGCTTCAGAGCTCTGCAGAGAGACTCTAAAGATCAGGATGATCTTTATAGATCTGTGAGGAGGTTCTAAAGATCAGAAAGGATCTTTATAGATCTGTAAGGAGGTTCTAGATATCAGTAAAGAGCTTCAGAGTTCTGTTGTTATTTGGAGCTACATAAATAAACTGAACTGAATTGAATTGTGAGGAGGTTCTAGATTACGATGATCTTTATAGATCTGTAAGGAGATTCTAGAGATAATTGAAGAGCTTTAGAGATCTGTGGGATTCTAGATCTCTAGATCTAGAATTCTAGATATTCTAGGGGGGTTCTAGAGATCAGAAAGGAACTTTAGAGTTTTGTGAGGAGGTTCTAGAGATCAGGATGATCTTTATAGATCTGTTAGGGGGTTCTAAAGCTCAGTAAGGAACTCAGATCAGCAAGAAGGTTTTACACGTCCAGAGGAGGTTCTGCAGATATTTTTTTCTAGATCTCACATATTCCATTTAAGTTCCTAAATGATAATTGGGGACGTTCTTCTTAATGAGTCTGTAGTGGTCAACAAGAGGCGACTGAAATCAGAAAAAAGATTTTAAAGGTTCTAAACTTTAGAACCTTTAAAATCTAAAGGTTCTGTTGATGTTTTCACAGTCAGTGAATTGTGTCTAGACATAAGTGAAGACGGTTGGTGAGACGGTCTCTCGTCTCTCCATCACAGTCTTTGTTCTTCTATCATTTGGTTGGTATTTGTTAGTTCTGCTCCGTGTGTTTTACTTTGTTCTCAGTTGAACCTGTAGCGGTGATTTCAGGACTCTACGAACAGAAAGTTAGATTTTATAAGAAAGCTCTGAAATTTTAGACAGATTAAACAAAAACCTTGAGTTTAGTAAATATCTCAAGATCTGCCATTACAACAGTTTTTATATAATAAATTATTCGGCCAACAAGACTTTGAATCACCGCCAGCAAACTTCAGCAGCTCTCATACAATAACAACAACAACAATAATAATAATGATTATAATAATAATAATGATGATGATGATGATGATGATAATAATAATAATAATAATAATAATAATAATAAACATAATAGGATGGAAGAATACATCAAATTAAAAGCACTGAAATGATGTGAATGACAATAACCAAAGAGAAATAAATATGGAGTTGTTGGTGAGAAACCCAGAAGCTGCATCCTCAGAGTTGATCGTTCAAACCAGGAATATCTTCAACTCCAAGTCTCCGAGTTCATAACTTCCTTATACTCAATAAGATAATTGTAGTTTTTTTAGCAGCTGAACTCATCAAATCACTTCCATCAATATAATTTTAACTGAAATGAAAAGTTGTAAATGTTTTCATGCTGAGGAGATTTCTCTGTTTCGTCAGATTAAAAGTTTCCAGTTTGTCTTCAGCGACATCTGCTGGCCACGTGAAGCTAAAGCAGCTCCATGAGAGGACATCATCTCAGGTCGTTCCATCCATCCATCATCTTTTACCACTTCTTCCTTTTTGGGTCGTGGGGGGTCACTGGTGCCCATGTCCAGCTGAGAGGTGGAGACACTCTGGACAGGTCTTCAGTCCATCACAGGGACACATAGAGACAATCAAGCATTCACTCACAGGACAATTTATTGAGTCAGCCTAACATGCATGTTTTTAGAGAAAATCCAAGTATGCACGAAGACAACATGCAAACTCCACCCAGAAAGGTCCCGAGCCGGGATTTGAACCGACGACCTTCTCGCAGAGAGGCAACAGCTCTACCAACTGAGCCACCGTGCCGCCCTCAAGTCGTTACAGACACCAGTAACGCCGTCATGCACTGAGAACAACTGTGCTCATTTCTGTTATAGCCACATGCTCTGACTGATCCAGACCTCGGTTCATTCTGGTTCCAGTCTTCAAAGGTGCAAAACCACCAGCAGCTCTTGAGCCACGTTAAACCTCCACCCCACCAACACCCACAACTAATGGGATAACTGGATTAAGCCTTCAGTAATTAAAACCAACAAAAAACAGAAGGTCTGCTGGTAGCAAGCGTCCAGCTGGTCAAACATCCAAACACTTTCAGAACCAGCATAAAGTTACACCATACCAGTGGATCCTGCTCCAAACAAAAGGGGTTTAGGGTGGTGTTTCCCTTTTTTTTCTGCCCAAATGCCATTTTTATTTTTGCACCATAAAGTCCAGAGTCATCCAGTGTCATGGTCTTGAAAAGACCTTCTTTTAGGTCCTTTTTTTTGCTGCATCAGTTAGCACTGCTCTGATATTTGACCCGTTTCATCCACCACCGTCAGTCACGACATACTTTAATCGAAATTATCAAAGTTTAATTTGTCATCTTTGTCTACTCAGTGGATCAGCTCACACTTGTCAAACAGGAAACAATGTGTTAGAATAGATAATAAACATTCAGGTGTAGTTCAAAATGAAATAGGTGTACCCCAAGGTTCAATATTGGGCCCTTTATTGTTTAATTTAAATATAAATGATTCACCAGCTGTATGCCCTTCTGATGCTACAGTTATATGCAGATGATGCAGTAATCTACCTACATGCAAAAAAAATAAATAAAGAAATAGCTGCAGAGAAACTGTCGGCACTACTGGTACCAGTTTGTCTGTGGCTAAAAATTTCAAATTTTCACCATGTTAGTAAAACGGGTTGCGTGTTCTTTTCTAAGTGCAAAACTAAGGAATCAGATCCATTCAATACAATGGATGGACAAATATCAACAAGAGTATAAATACTAATGGATTCCCAACTTTAATTTAAGAAACATATAAAAATTTTAAGAAATAAAGTAAAATTTAATTTATGCATTTAGCCTATAAACATATTGGGAATAATTTGACGTTAGAAACTTCAAAACTTTATTTAAACGCTATGATTCTTTCTCATAAATTATTGTATGACGAGTTGGTCTCAGGCGAGTCGAACCACAACAACCAATAGAAAGACTCTGAAGACTTTGGACAAATAAAATAAAATTCTCATCATCATTGTAAAATATTACATAAGTATGACTTTTTGTGTTGGGAAAACATGATCATGTATTCAGACGCCATACTTGTACATAAAGTCCTTCATGGTTTGGCTCCACCGCTAAAAGACTTTGTCCAATTATATTTATAACCAAACATAAGGGAGACTGTAAAATAACATTTAGAAAAAGTTCCTTCGGTCATTTGTCATTTTCTGTTCGGGCTCCAAATGATTGGAATAAACTTCCATTAGAACTATTACATCATTAAACTGTTAGAGGAGATCACTTAAGCAATGGTTAATAATCAAAACTCATGTTCTGAATAATTCTTAAATCAACCTTTTTATTACTTTTTCCTTCCTTTTTCCCCTTTCATGGTTGTGACTTGTTTTTATTTCTTTATATAAATGTTTACAGTAAATTACACTACTTTTAACTATATTTAAAACTGTCATATGCAAGTTATGTATGTTAATTGTATTTTTTTTTAAATCCTACTAGGGGACTTCAGATTGAAATTAACCTCTTTATCTAATTGTGATGCATCATGTTGATTAATATTCATCGTCCCTTTATGAGATAAAGAAAGTGAAACTTTAAAATGAGCAGAGCATTTTTCTTCTTCTTCTTCTTAAAGTGACTGATCTGAGACGACCTCCCTTGTTGAGACAGGACATTAAAAAACGCTGTTTGAGCTGATGTCAGAAACCAAACACTTACTTTAGCATGCTCTGCTCCTTCTCCTCCTCCTTCTTCTGTCGCTCCATCACTGAGAGGATGATGCGCCGCTCCTCCTCGGTCAGGTGGCTCAGGTCCGGCAGCTCCGGCCCGGCCCCGGAGGGCGGTGCGGGTCCGGCCGCTCCAGACATCCTGACTGAGCCGCTGCAGGAGAAACACGAATAAAAACATGAGTAAAGGAGCAGGAGGCGGTCAGTCGGCGCGGGTGGAGGCTGTCAACACCTTCAGTGCATCGTGATGACAGTGATGATGATGATGGTGCTGATGATGATGATGGAGGCTGCAAAGCTGCAGAGTGTTCTAATATGTTCAGCGGCTCCGCGTGCGGCTCTGTGGCGCCTCCAGGAACCGTCAGAGAGCTGCATCTGCGCGCGCCATCACCATCCACCTGTTTACATGCTCGTCCATCCACCCTTCCTCACCGACGGGGCGCAGCGGCGTCTTGGCGCCTGTTTATGCCGAGCTCATGTCGCCTCCTCCGGCGTGCAGCGGCCGCGGCTCCGCTCGGCTCTCCGGCCCGCCGGCGGCTCTCATCCTTCGCTCCTCCGCGGCGGTCGGGGCTCTTCCGCTCGGCCTCCTGTCGTCGCGTTTCGCTTCGTCTCGGCGGCGCTAAAGAACAGAGCAGCGGCGGAGGAGACGGAGGAGCGAATAAATAAATCCTCCATAGGAAAAGGGGGCGGAGCCACGACACACGACGGCGTTACGTGCGACAAAGATCAGCTGGTCACCCGGCGGCGGGTGGGCGGTGGCGGGGCTAAACATAGACCTGCAGCCAAAGATAGACCGACCGAACCGAACCCATTCAGCAGCGGTGGATCGATAAACCCAGTCACCCGGTCTGCTGGAAAAACCCAGTTCTGGAGGCACAGCTGCAGCACTGACTGTGCAAAAGTTTTAGGCAGCTCCAGTTGTTTATTAATGGAAAATCAAAGAATTTAAACTGAATCAATGTCATCTGTTTACCCTTTAACACAGCTGCCACAATAACTCAATGAATTTATCAATACTGATCTAAAAGTTGGGGCAGTAGTACCCATAACAGATTGCTCAAGATCTTTGTTGAAAATGTTGGCTCTATTTCCATTTATAAACTCAAGCTTTCAAAAACCACCTGATTGCCACACTGGACAAGAGTGCCAAGAAAAAATATGCCCTTCACATTTGTCTGCTGTTATCTCACTTTAAATCTTATGAAATAATTTAAAAATAATAAATAATAATAATAAATGTTACTATTTATCATGTCATCTGGACTTCGTTTTTTTGTTAAAAAGAAACGTTTCGCCCCTCATCCAAGAGGCTTCGTCAGTCTGAGGCCTAGCCATCTGGTATTACCCAGAAGCCACCCTGACTCTTGTGTTTCAAGCCTGCCTCAGATACCCCTGAAGTCTGGCCTTTTCACTAATGGTTTCAAAAACACCAAGTTTGTTTAAACTTGTCAGTCTGAGGCTAGGCCTCAGACTGACGAAGCCTCTTGGATGAGGGGCGAAACGTTTCTTTTTAACAAAAAAACGAAGTCCAGATGACATGATTCAACCTTTTTTGTTGTTATATACCTGGATGACTGAGAAAACAAACTTGGTGTTACTATTTATATTTACGAACGCACTCTAAAGCAAAATTTTTGAAGACAAATAGAAAATGTTTCAATCTGGTGCTGGGACAAAAATTAGGGGCAATAAAATTTTATATATAATATATTGTCTAATATTTATAAATAATATAATATAATATAATATAATATAATATAATATAATATAATATAATATAATATAATGTTAAACTTGAATTCACAACTAAAACCTGACGCATTAAATTTATCAGAAAATATATGAGGAGAACAGCGCCCTCTGCTGGAGAACAGCAGTACCACACTGGAAGCTGGAATATCACTAGTGATAAACTTTTAATGCAGTTGTTTGTCATCACATGTTTATTTCCATATAATTCTTTTTGGTCCACAATGAACAGAAACACAATAAACAACTGTTAAAGACAGATCCAGGTTAAATTTGATTCATGAGACAGCCTAATAACACTAAAACATTGTTTTTAAACATATTTTAAGAAGTACATCAAATACTGTACTTGTTATTTCAATATATTCTTTAGCTGTCTGTTAGGTTTGATGCTTTGTTTGAATGCTGATCCACTCAACTAGTTCCTTGTTCAAAGGGTTTTATGGGCTGTAATTCACAAATCAAAACATTTGGAACAGAAAGGAATAATGTTCATTCAACCTTTATTTGCACAGGTTAATCCCATTGAACCTTGAGGACTCATTTCCAAGAGAGACGATGTGCTAAGACAGAGTTAATAACTTTTGAATTTTCAATTTATTTATTTTTTACTTACAAAACATTGAAATGCATTAAAATCTCTTCAATAAAAACAACATATACTTCTACTTGTTCTATTTCCATTGCTGTCTGCTCCTATTCGCTTTTACTGTCCTGCTAATTTTTTAGCATTCAGCTGTGGTTTGTTAAATTTAGCTTTTAGACTTTTGCTGCTTCCAACTTTTGGCTACTGTTCTACAAATTTTAGCAACCGTTTTCCTATTTTTTGCTTTTATCATCATTGTTTTGTTTTTTTTTTACTTTTAGCTACAGCTTTACTATTTTTAGCTTTTTAGTTCTACTAATGTGAGCTTTTAACTTTTTCCAATTCTAGCTTTACTTTACCATTTATTCATTTTAGCTTTATGGTTTTGCAAAATTTTTACCGTTTAGCTGTTTAGCTCTTTAATCACCTTTTTTCTTAAACTTTTTCTAATTCTAGCTTTAAATGACCGTTTTTCTAATCTTAGCTTTTATTTAACGTTTCCTAATTTTAACTCAGGAATAGTTTTGTAAATTTTAGCTTATAGTTAGTTTATAGCTAATTTTAGCTCCTGTCCTGCTTATTTAATCTCTAACCATTAATTTAATTGTTAATTATTTGGTTCATTTCACCTAAATCGTTGCAATCTCAGAATATCTCTTATGATTTAATACCTCCCACACTGAAGGGAACCAGTGTGACGTCACCATGTGGTCATGTGACTCTTAAACCAGCCTTAAGAGGATTATTGTGTTGTTCCTTCTGTCATTTTTATTGTCTGTTTTCTTATTCAGCTGCAGCTTGTTGTTCAAGAAGAAGCAGAAGTTTGTGGACAGTTAACTGACTGATTGATTGATGATTGGCAGCTTATCCATAGATGATTGACAGATGAAGCTGAACGTGTGTGCAGTGTTTCTGCTGCTGATTTGTTGTCCACAGAGGCTCGACTGCAGCCTGCCAGACTTTACACCTGCAGCAGCACTACTGCAGGTAGGACAGGTGTGTGATGGAGGGGAAATAACCAGAATAAACACAATTTGAAGCGGTGATTCTGTCACTTTTAGATTATATGTTGCACTAATGACTTATCAGCTGATTAGCTGTTTGTTTTACAGGAAAGGGTTTCAGTAAACTCTGAGTCAAACGTTGTCACATCTTTGAAGAAGAATGACTTCATGCGACTTCCTGGAGTCTGTCGACGCCTGAAGAGACGCAGAATCACCATTCTGGTAAATATCTGCTCCAGACCCTTTCGCATAAACATTGCTGTGCATCACCACAACGATGATCTATTTGTTGTTGTTCACTGTTTTGTCACTCAACTTTTTAATTTATTCATTCATTCAGAACTGTTCACCAGACCTTACAGTTCTCTAATATTTACCTAATCCAAAAGTAAGACTTTTAGCTTTGTAGTAATGTTGGGGTCAGCAATTTAATCTCTTTTTCCTCTTTCAGTGCAACATGGAGAAGTTCTGTTGGGGCAGGGGTTGGTGGAGGAGTCAGAAAATCCCTCATGGTCAGGTGTGTCGCTGCCCTCAAGGATCCAGGTGTTCGCATTTCTTTATTCACAGTCTCTGAATAAATAAAAGAAAAAACACAAACATTTTATTTGCTGCAAACATTATTTGTATTTACACCAATGTATATTATTTACCTTGTATGTATGTTTGAAAACTGATGAAACATAAGTAATAAAGGGTTTGTATTAAGAATGTTTTGTTTCATTTTAAATGTTTCTTTAGGTTATGTGAAGTTCTTTATGCATTAATTTTTTATATTAGTGTTTAAAATTTATGTAAATTGATGCAGAAATTGTTTGGCTTAAAAAAAAGACGTGTATTTTATTACTAATGATAAAAGTTGTGTTTTCTGCACAAAAATCTTAGTTTCAGTCTTTTTTCTTTTTTTTTGAGAGCAGTTGATGTTGTAATGTTCAATAACCGCCACCAGGTGGCAGTGCAGCTACACTGATGACGTTTATTCCGACTTCCGCCAACATCTGCATTTCCAACAGGCTGAAGAACTGAAGGAAATGCCTGTTACTTTCAAAATAAGTGTTTCAACAACTTTACATCAGCTTCATCAAATATAAACTCAAGTTTTCTTATTATTCATGATTATGGGGTCGGAATTCTCTCCCGAGCACGTCTCCAGACCATTAAACGACTAATACTTCACTATGAATTACTGTTATCAACACATAATACGTACCCAACATTTTTCAGTCAGGTCATCCGGACAGTTTATTTTTTTGTGCTGAAACATTTCGCCTTGGATCCGGAAGGTTCCACTTTGGAGTAAGCTGTTGGAGGAAGAATCAGTTTTGTTGTGTGTTTCCTTGACTGATGAAGCCTTCTGGATCGAAGGTGAAACGTTTCAGCACAAAAAAAGAAACTGTCCAGATGACCTGACCTGTGTGCATCTGGTAGAGCTGCTGCCTCTCAGCAAGCAGGTCCCCGGTTCAAATCCCGGTCTGGGGGCCTTTCTGGAACTCGTTTTCAAGAGAGACATATTTAAGGAGCAGAAGGTGGAGGTTGAGGGCCTTGCTCGGGGGCCCAGAGTGGTGCAAATGAGGGTGGAGGCAGGTGTGGGTGTTTTACCTTTTCCACCCACATTTTAATAATAATAATAATGAATTTAATTTGTAATGCACTTTTCATTAACAAAAATCTCAAAGTGCTAAAATTGTGCATTTTGATGTTAACGGTACCGGGAGTTGAACCTGCAACTTTCCGATCACAGGCCCATCCTCTCTAACCTCTGCGCCACCACTCCCCAGTCTGGGTGAAAAATTTGCAATCTCACATTTTGATGATGTCAGTCATTTTAAAATTTAAAAAATCCTCAAAACAACCTTGTCAAGGTTAAAAGCTCTGATGAGTCAATACATTAGCAAAGTTAAGTCCGGTCCCCTGGACGGCTTCTTTTTTTTGTTGAAAAATTTCGTCCTTCATCCAAAGGACTTCATCAGTCCGAGGAGCCACAACAAACTCAGTCCCACATGCAGCGCACTATAGTGGACCAATCAGATTGATTGAAAATGAGTTCTCGTGGCTCAACGAGACTACCTGTATAAATAAAAGGTAAATAAAAAATAATAATAATAATTTAATATAATAATAATAATGCATTTTATTTGTCAGCGCCTTTCAAAACACCCAAGGACACTTCACAGCACTAAAAACACAGTACTAAACAATATAAAATAACTATTAAAAACACTAAACCAAAAAGAAAATGTAAATAATTTTAAACAGTATATACATATATATATTTATTTATAAATCAGGTTTCTCTTGTAAATGAGTTTTTAAGACTCAATGGGATTACTGTATAAATAAAGGTTGAATTTATTTATATTAAATGTAAACATACAAATTTGAAACAGAAAAACCTGCTCTGACAGTATTCTTTTGACTGCTGGACCCTGTGTAAATTACTTGCAATTACCCATTTATGCGGTATTTATATAATTTATATAATAAAAATCAAAATAAATCGATTTCTGACCGTTGTTGTTATGCTTTTATTGTGAAGATACTAAACCGGAAACTTGTTGGCGCTTCTCCACTTGTTTGTGTTGGTGTGTGAGTGAAGCTGCCCGGTGTCTGTCGGTGGATTTAACCTGCTCTCCGTCGAATATATTCTGAATTTAATGAACTCTTCGTGTTATAGTTCGTCATAAACCAGAAGTTCCTCTTTGTATTTTCTTTTGTTGGATCTGAAATGGCGGTTTCTTCAGCGGATCACGGTGAGCGTTCTGACTTTAGCTAGCAGGTGATGTTAGCTCGTTGTAAGTGAACGCAGGCCGTATTTGTCACAAATGTAACCTCATCATATGACTCATAGTGTCTGTGTGTTTACGGTGTTAGATAGATATCTCGGATATAAACCGAGCTCAAGCTGGTTAAAGATGTTTAATCTCTTTAGCAGGTTGGCTACATGTTAGCTGGTTAGCTTGACTGTTCACGCCCGGTTCCTTTTGTTTTGGTTTTTTATTTAACTTTATGTACAATCAGCTGATAATTAAAAGTGCAAAGTTCATTATCTGTTGGTGACGATGCTGACAATGGCTTCAGATTAGTAGGTAAAAGGGTGTTTTTACCTCTTAATTATATGTGTCTGTCTATTTTGTACTTATTTATCTTCAGTTAATTGTTAACAATTTATTTATTTGATAAAAATAAATAAATACAATACAGAGAATTATAAAATCTATCACTATATGATATGTCCCAAGTTTTTCTTGTAACTAATGTGGTTTTTGAAACTGGACAAAGGACTAGTTCACAATTTGCTACTAGATGTTTGTCTCAAATAAATAATTTGTCCCAATTTCTTTTGTTATACTTAAAAAAAAAACCTGAAATGTGATAGTTTGACAAAGTATAAATGGACAATTATAAACTCTTGGTGACTGTTGTTAAATAGTTTAACAATATCACCAGTAAAAAAAAAAATCTATTTGAAAATAGCTGGATAGAAGAAATGTACTAAAAATATTCTACAAGATAAATCCAATATAAACTCTTAACATCTTTTAAAATATTAGATTGTATTCTGTCATAAATAAATGAGGGGTAGTGTGACATTTTTTATTTGGTGAATAAAATTACAATTTTCTTTTCCAACAACTTTTCACGGTAATGTACAGAGAAGAAGCATCAACATTACAAACAGTAACTGAGTAATAATGTTGTTGATTTAATGTGAAAGTGTTTAGAACAATCCAGACTGACCGGTTTGTTTTACCTTTCAGGATTAATCCGTTTGTTGCCTTAAACCCCTTTCTTCCATCGGAGCATCATGTAAGCAGACAGACAGGAAACTATCCGAGTCGGCCTGCACCGGGTTCAGTCTGGTCCAGAACCAGTTGGGAACAAGTCTGCCTGCAGCAGAGACGCAGGGTGGCCGTGGCATTGCCTTCCAGTTGGAGAATGGAGAGTGACTGTCGGATCCCAGTTACTTGTTGTCGGCCTCGAGTCCTCGTCCTCCACGCTCTGTTCTGGGTCCTCGTCTCCCTTGGGTAAGTTGAGGTCAGAGGTCAGACCAGTCCTTCAGAACTCGATGAGGTCTTTGCTTATCAGAATTGATCAAATTCATCAGTTATTTCTCATTAATTTACTGTTTACCTGCTTGTGCTCACATGTGCCACTTTAGCATCTACAGAAGAATAAATAGTCTTGACTATAAAATCAGACCGTGAACTTCATTTCATGCTTAGTTTATCCTTTGGTTTTATCTCAAATAAAGCTGATGCACTCTGTAGTGGGTTGGGTGTTGTTAGGCACCTACGATTCAGAGGCCTGTGATGCAAGATAAAACGATCGGTGCATGTTGATGTGTCCATATTCACATGTCAAACTAAATCAGCATAAAATCTTAGAATAAAATCTCTCAGACTTAAAAGAAACTAAATTATTTGCTGTACGCTGCAGCACAAAATGGTTTCTATTTAAACAAGATTATGGAAACGAAGACAGTAAAGGTAGTAAAATTTAAAAAAAAGTGAGTAAACTGACGTAAGATTCTGTGGCACTGGATGTTCCTGCGTCACATTAACAGTAGTCCCTCGTTTATTTAAAAAAAAAAAAAGAGAATCTTAAATTTATATGCCTATTTTATGACCGTCTGTTGTCCATTGTTGTCATCATTCTTTGTTAAGAAACCAGGTCTCTCTTGTAAATGAGTCGTTGAGGCTCAATGGGATTAACCTGTCTAAATAAAGGTTGAATGAATGAATTGCAGAGGTTACGTTCCGGACACCCCCCCCACCCCCCCCCCGCAATAAGTGAAAAAAATCTGCAAAGTAGCAACGTTATTTTTATTTTAGTATTTATATGTACATATTAAGACTTTATAAACCCTTCACACACTCTTGCAAGTTCTAAATTTTTAAACCTGCTTCATTTTAACAACATACGTACAGTACTGTATATGTAGCTACTAAATTTTACTCACCAGCTCGGCAGAACAGCAGCAGCTCGGTTCCGCTCCGACTCGGTTCCGTTTCGGCGGACCTACCCTGACTGTTCTGGTCAGCTCTCCAGCTTGGGGTAGTGGCGGTGGGCTCCAGAGAGAAGTCGGATCTAGGGCAGCGCATCCCCCACTTGGAAATCCTCGTGGGCAGGCTTGCAGCTCTCGGGTTCGCAGATGGGTCTGGGTCCGGTTCCCGGTGGGTTCCGTGCGACTCTCTGCATCCACTGGGTGCTGAAGTCACTGTAATAAGCACTGAACTTTTTTGGATCGGATGAAAACGTTCCCTCCATTTCAGCAGAAAGCAACGACTGGAAGCACTGTTGGGAATTCTGGGTAGTGCACTGTTGGCTTCTGGGAAATGTAGTCCTTTTGAGTAGCAGCAATACAGTGTAGGCTTATTGAGGGGAACTACAAAATGGCAGCCCCTGTCTGAAGTGCTTTATTTTTTTAACTTTTTACTGTACTGTATTCCGTACAGTCCAAATCACGTGAGTAATATTAAAGTTGACAATCGTGTGTCGTGCAATTTTTTAAAATTTTGTCCTCATCTTACTTTGAAAAACCGTACAAGAGCGAGTCCACGAAAGTCGAACCGCGAAGTAGCGAGGGACAACTGAAAAGCCACTTTCCTCACCTTGGTGTTTCTATTTTTCCCCTTTAAATTCATGGAGGCTGGAAAACTTCTTTGTGATATAAATTGGAAGTTTTATCAGTAAAGTTTAAAACTAAGCGATGTTTGATGCTTTGTGTTGTTGTTTTAGAGTGTATGGAGCATCTCTGCGAAGTGAAGAGAAAACGACAGGTACCTCCATCTTTAACACCTCCGTAACTGTTCCGTGAGCTGAAAGCTGTAAATAAACTTTTTGTTTTCTCGTTTCCAAACATCCGTAGCAGCTTTGAAGCCTGCTGTCGCTCCCTGCTGGCTAACGGAGGAGTTCGTGGTGTCGGAGGTGTGCGTCCGGTGCAGCGACTTCATCGCCGTAAGCGACAGTTTTATTTGCTCTTAGAAAACAGACAAGACCGCTTTGTTTTTACGCTTTAATACGAATTTAGATTTACCGTGGCATATTTCACGTGCTTGAGACCAAACGGTTCGGAAAGTTAATGAAGTGAATGCTTGTTTCAGAAGTCGCGGTCGGCCTGCAGCCAGACGGGATACATCGAGAGAGTGAACTGCACAAAGTCCAACAAGGAAGAGTACAAAAGGTTAGACGGCTCGCAGCAAAATATTTAAAACAGCACAGAAAGTTCTGTGAGTCTGGTGTTCAGGCGCTAACTGTTCTGCTGTTCTCCCAGCTGCCGCTCTGCTCTGATGGAGGAGCATCTGTTCTGGAAGTTTGAGGCAGCGATGCTGGCTCTCACGGCGCTCTTCGCCGTACTGGTGGTCATCCGTCAGCGCCGGCTGGATCGCCTCGCGTCAGAAAAGGTCCGCCGGCAGATTGAATCCATCTGAACGAGGACCGTGTCCAGTTTTTATCCTGCAGCCGTGTTTGAACTTCAGGTGGAGTTAAAACGATTCAGGCGTGGAGTTTGGACCGAGATCAACCGGGACTATAAAATAAACCGGCAAAGAACTGGACCGTTTCATGTTTTCGACACAAACTTTATTTTCAAAGGAGATTATAAACTGTTCAGTTCATCTATGACCTTCTTCTTCTCTGTTTCCTGTAAAGTTTAGTGCTCAGAGTTTATAGATAAATCTATGAAAGATGAAATCGTTTCTCTAAAAACAACTTGGGACAGATCAGGAACCAAATGGATCTGAACGGACTGAAATGTGAAATAAAAATGTTTCGGAAACGGTAGCTGAAACTTGTTCGTTGATGTCACACACCACCAGAAGTGTGTAGTATTATGGTCTGCTGCTGAATCTGTGTCTTGTGGTTGACCAGACACTGGTTTCTATCAGCAGGTTGGACACATTGTTACAATCAAAACAGGAACCACAGAAGGCGGCGGCACTGGTTTCTGTAAAAACTTCAGCTTCTTGTTAGCAGCGTTCATCTTTATGACCAGTCTGTAGTTTAAAATACTCAAATGTTTTTCTTAAGGTTGAAGTTTTATTTTCTGAAATTCTATATTAAACCCAAACCTCCATCTGATTGGCTCACGTCTCCACTCGCTGCACTCTGATTGGTTGCTGCATCAAACTGAACCAGTATAAAGACCAGTATCTGGACATGGCAGTGATTTCATCTTATGCTGTGTCAGCGTTTCAGACTCGTTCAGCTGTGAATTCTTCATCTGGACTAAAATATTTCTGACTGGCTTTAAACTAAGCAGCACACGGAGACGGAGTTCAGATGATTTTATTGTAAATAATAGTTTGGTTTATTTTCTGGTTTTTGTTTCTGTGAAGTTTCTGACGAAATAAACTAACGAGGAACTTAACATTCTGGAGTTGGATTTATTCACACATTAAAGTAAAAATTGGAAAGAAAAAAAAACATTTTATTTAAATAACTTAGTGCTGAAACGTGTTCAGTTTATGGTTTTTAAAATACTTAATGCAACTCAAGCTAGTAAAACCATGTTTTCACACTATAATTAACTTGATATAATTGATTTTTGTACATTTGCTCTTATTTTAGGAAGTATTTTTAAGTATGAACTGAGATGTATTTTAACTTTTATTCAGATTTTTTGGGAGCACTGACATCCAGCACATAACACCTTTTCTTTATAATAAACGGCAGAATAATATTTGCAACAATGACACAGTTGGACGTCACGAAATGTGGAAATGAACAATTTACAATCTCACTTTTTGTTGATGTTAGTCATTTTAAATTAAAAAAAATCCACAAAACCATGTCAGGGTTAAAAGCTCTGATGGGTCAATAATTTAACAAAGTTAAGTCAGGTCCCCCGGACGGTTTCTTTTTTGTTGAAAAATTTCGTCCTTCATCCAAAGGACTTCATCAGTCTGAGGAGCCACAACAAACTCAGTCCCACAAGCAGCGCACTATAGTGGACCAATCAGATGGTTGCTGGGACACAGGTAAATGAGACAAAACCATTCAGTATGTTTTTGGTCTGTGGGAGGAAACGAGTACCCAGAAAAACCCACGCATGCACGGAGAGAACATGCAAACTCCACCCAGAGAGGCCCCTGGACCGGGGTTTGAACCAGGGCGACCTGCTCGCCAAGAGGCAGCGGTTCAGCTGCGTCACTGTGCCGCTCCATTAACAATTCATATATACGTGCTAAAGTTTGTGGTTGTGGAGGAGTCGTTCTCATCACACACACCGAGCGTGATGACGTGAAGGAAATCTGAGCGTAACGTTTGAAACGACTTCAGCTGTCGACATGAAATGATCTTTATTTAAAACTCTGGCACAAAGAGTTGCAGGTTGTAGATTTTAAATTTGAAAAATCAACATTAACTCTAACAGTGATTTATAATCAAACATCCAGCAACATCGTTTTCCAACACGTCTGACCTGTAGGTAGTATAAAAAAATAAAACTTAAAAATCTAGAGTTTGCACAGCCAACTGATGAACCACAAACTCTTGACAAAAAGCTAAATTCAAACTACTTTAGAAGAATAAACAACAGTAACAAAATAAATCTGTAAAATAATCTAAACATTGCAAATTTTATTAAAATAAAAATTGTTCAAAAATTTTCCAACAAACAAAAACAGATTGAAATAACAAAACAAACCTTAACATTTTCGGTGTCAGTGCTCGTGGTCATGATTACAATGATGTTACGGATTTCAAAACATTTTTTCGGTGATAGTCATCTTCAAAACAAGAGTAATAAACAGTTTTATAAACAATAAAATACTCTAGTGTATTTACATTAAAATTATTGCCACAAACCGATGCAGGGGTTAACGGCGGCTCCAGATTTGTTTTGTGCAGTTTGATAGAAACTAAAGCAGTTGCTGCTTAAAAAAGATATTTCACATGAAGTGTACAAGAGTAGAGTTTTAACAAGTTCGAGCCGCAGAGTGAACAGCAGCGCGGAGATGAGTCTAAATGAGAAACTGAACATTAAAATTGAAAATTCTATAATAAAAATAGAATAAATTCTACATCACATGCTCTGAATTTTTTTTTTTTTTTTTAATAATTAAAAAAAGACAGTCCTGTTGATTCGATCTAATGACTATAAATGAGCTGAGTTTTAATCAACTAAAAGTAGTCAATAAGTTGAACTCTCTTAATAAACACCTCCTTGCCTCCTGATTGGCTGGACTGTTTCAGTGGTTTCACCTGTTCGAGTTTCTCTAAAAAAATTGTTTTCAATTCCAAAAGTCTTAATTCTCATTATTTGTCATTGGTCAGGAGTTAGATGTCAGTTAATTGGCTCATAGGCCGTCGTTGCAGCTTGCCTCTTTTTATAGAGAAAAACAAAGACTCCGCCCAGCAGCAGGAGGATCACAGGAGTCCCTAAACACACCACCATGATGGTGAGAACCAGAGGTGAGAACGAGTCGACTGGAGGAGCGCCGACACCCACCAGCATCGTCCTGAGGGAAACAAAAAATACATAAAGTCATTATGTTCTAATTCTTATTCACCAGTTCTGATTAATCGTGAAGAACTGATGAACGGACCAGCTGAGGAACATGGTTTTGTTGTAGAAAGGTTCTCCTGCGAGACCGAAGCTCACGTTCAGTCCCACGACTGCTGGATCCAAGTAGAAGGCACGAATCAGACCGGATGAAGCTGCCGTTTCCTTTCCGCTCTGCGACCGTGGGTCAGAGTGACGGCATGGCGTTGCATCCTCCAGCAACGGATGGGACTTGCGGTACGCCACGGGCTTCCACTGGACAAAACCCAGGATGTCTGAGCTGCCATTCATCGATGAGACCCACTGAAACATCTGGAGGAGTGAGATTGAGTTACAGAGGACAAATCAGAAACATAAAAACTAAATCTCCAGCAAATAAAGCACAACTTTGAGTGTAAGAGACAAAATGAAGAAGACTGATTTATTGACAGTAGTGGTTGAGTCTCTCTCTAAAACTCAAATTATGAATATAACTTTTACAGATTGTCTTTAAACTAGTCTTTTTCCTGGTTTAAAATTTGAAATGAAAAGGTTATGCCTTTATTCAAAAAATAAATAAGAAAAAAAAAGGCAGAAAATATCGATCAAATCAAATGAAGTGACATCGCGGTTATTTAGGATCATGCCTTTGAACAAAACATCTTCAAGAACAAAATCAAGTCTAAATATCTTTGATTTAAGTTGAAAATTTCAAGAGCTTGAGATTTCAAGACTTTCAATTCAATTTTAAGGTGAAAAAAAAAACAACAAAAAAAACCACGAAAACTGTTTTGATAATTACGAAAACTGTTTTGATAATTACGAAAACTGTTTTGATAATTACGAAAACTGTTTTGATAATTACGAAAACTGTTTTGATAATTACCTTGAATATTGACGGTGTGAACTCGTCATCAATGAACTGGCGACCGTCCACTCTGCTCAGAGGATAAGCCCCGCCCACCGCCTGCAGCTCCAACATAAACCTGGAATGATTTCCCCGTGGCAACAAGCCATCAAGCCAAACCTCCAACTGGGAGGAGTTAGCAGAATGTAGGAGGCGTGGCCATAACTCAACACGCCCCTCTGAGTCAAACGCTGTTAACTGGGAAAAATATAAAAAAGTTGTTAACAGAACTGATTGTAGACCAATTTTCTAAAACGCCAATATTGATGGAAATCATAAGGATCCCCGTCGCTATGACGACAAACCTGCAGGCAGAGCGATCCGTTAATGGTGTTTGGTGGGGTTCCACAGAGCAGAGAAGTTGTGCCCGACAGGTTGAGGTGAGCCCAGCTGAAGTCCTGCAGCTCGTACGGAGGGAAAAATTCAGATGTCGCCTCAGCCGTGTCGTTCACGTCATCGTACTCCCAAAGCTGCGAGACACGACACAAGTGTTAACAAACGCACACCCGGGTTTGTCCTAAAGGTGGACTGGTGGATGTTCCTGACCCGACTGAAGACGACGGCGGAGCTGTAGAGGATGCTGCTCTGTGGCTCCACCGTCAGGCCGCCGCTGCTATTAGGAGCCGAAAACTGAGTCCAGTTGACCTAAAAGACAAAAACACGATGTTAAACACCTCACATGCAATCTGAATATTTAAAAAAAGTTCAATATTTATTTATATTACTCAAATAAAAACACTTTTTACATTGAACGGACTGGTAAAAAGTTATTTAACAGCAAAGTACTCCTAGCCTCCACGCATACATATATTTTTCTGCATTTTTTAAAAACTACATCAACTTTTATATTTGTTTAATTTGCCATTTTACTAGGACATTTCTGGGCCTTTAGCTGTAAATACATGCTGATGAGCTTGTATATGTGTATGTTCACGTTGTAATTTAAAGTTCAGGTGTTTGGAGGAGTTTGCCACATATGAAGCAAACGGGTTGTGGTAAAACTTTTCAATTTCAGGCAAAAATAGATAGAAGATAGATAGATAGAAGCACTATTTAAACAAACAAAAAAACCCCGCATAGAATCGTCTCCGACTGTTTTACGACAGTGTCGTCAGTAGCAGACCTTGACGGTAGAAGAAATGGAGTTTGTGTGGACGAGCAGCAGTGTCGGCGCCCCTTGGCTGCAGAACAGGTAGTGCAACGTGTCGTTTTGTCCCACGGCTCTCACGTGGAGCAGGTCAAAACCAGAAGGAGACGGGCTCGCGTCAGGGTTCAACTGCACCGACAGCTAAAACACAGAAGAAAAGTCAAAGTTCTGCAAATCATCAGAGGTCAAAAGGTCACTACTCAGATGATAGGCCATTTAATAAAATAAGAATAATAAAAATACACAGGATTCATTTGGGATTTATCCTGATTAGATTATTGATAATTCTTCAACTGATTTCCTCTTGAAGGAATAAAAGAAAAGTAATGTTAAAGATGATACATTGTGCTCAGACCAAATTGTTTTTATAACCGGAGGATGATAAAAAAAAAAACACTAATTTTAGACTGAAGAGTTTACATCTGATGAAAACTAGTCATTGATCTCACAGTATACTTTGTCAAGTTAATTATTAGTATCACTTAAGTTTAAGACAAAATAATTGTTTTATTACCCAAACTGAGGTATAAGCCTATAATTAAAATAAAATTCTATAGTTACAAGTCTGTTTTCTAAAATTAATAAACAATTTAACTTTCAATTGCTTAAGAATATACTTAATAATGCTCTAAATCTAATTACATTTTATTCTAAGATCCAGTTTTAGATCATGAAAAATTTTAAGTTTTGATATATATAAAGAAAAAGAACAGTAAAAACATTTCTCTGCTAAAGAGCAAAAAATACACAGACAAAAATTTCTCTTTTATGCAATTTTTTTTACATTTATTAAATTAGAAAATGAAGATTGCTGTCTTAAACAAATGACAACCGTGTACAAATATAGATTTTTTTTTTAAACGAGTTAAGATTTAAACGAGGAAAGTTTATTGTTTAATCAACACTTTCGCTTCCGGTCTCATCTTTGGTCTTTTTCAGAATTTAATTAAAAATTTTCTTGCCTTACTTTAGTTTTCTTACCTCTCTTTTGAACGTCTTTCCTCCGTAAAACAAACTCTGACACGAACTAACAATAAGAACAAGTAAAAACACACAAACTTCGACGCTTTGCGCCTTCTCTGCAGCCGCCATCTCTGTTGTGACCAGAAGCCTGCGGGTCACATGATTCTCAATATCATGTGACCAATAAGCCCCGCCCACTCACAGCATCCAATCAGAAAATTAACCATTATAACAGTAAAACACAAGCTACATGCATATAAAAAATAAGAACAGTGTAAAACAGTTATATTTTTAAATAGCCGTCATTTTTTTAATTCTATCAATAGAAAGCTTCCATTTCTATTTAGTTTTAAAATAGTTTTCATTTGGATGTTAACTTTACTTTCCAACAGGTTCCCATTTATTACATTATCAATAGATTTGCAAATAATTTCATACACAAAACCCTGCAAGTCCAAATATATTTTTATGATCACCCTCCATAAAAATCCTGTGACCCTGGATTGATTGAAGACATCAGCAACTTAAAAAGTTACAGCAGCATCTTTGTTGTTGAATTTAAAAACTCACCTAAGTTAAATGTATAAAATTCTCATGTAAATCTGTATTTCTGCTCGTTGTCATGTTGACCATAAAAACATACCATATTGCTACTTTTGAAGTAACAAGTTTGCTTTAGTAGATCTTGATTTTTCCCTGTACTTTACATTCTTAAGGTCTCCATGTTAAAAATTACACACGTACACACTTCTCTTGCTCATATACTTACCGTAATGTTCATCTGCCTTTCTTGATTTCTGTATTGAATCTTTGACAGATATTACTTTCAGACTTTTCTGAAGGCTAAGTTTTGAACAGAATCACATTATAGAAACAGTCTCCCTACAAACACATTACAATCTTTATAAGTCTAGTGTTTTTTTTCCTGTGCAGACGTGTGATTTTTGTCCTCAGACATTAAATTAATTAAATTATCTGTTTAAGGCTTCAGTCACTCACACTCTGGACTTGAGTAAAAACACTTAAAAACAGATACTTAAACAAATAAAACTAGAGACAAGTGTCAAATTTTCTAACTTGGCTTTTATTAAGTTTCATTGAGTCAGCTGGTCCCCACACATGCGTGCACACACACACACACACACACAAATACAAACAAACGCTCAGTTGGAGTGACTCTTGCTCAACAGGGATCGAACTGGACCTATTCTGCTCCTTGTCCTCCTGTATTCTCCTCTTTGTTCTTCTTCTTGTGACCAGAAACAATGTCGTCGATACGTAGCAACAAGATGGCCGTCTGCAAAACACAAGGTCCTTTCAGTATTGGTAATAAACAGCATTGATCATATTGATCTGAACTGATCACAATGAGTGAGGCCCTGACCTCGACAGCAGTCTTGTAGGTCTGAGATTTAACAGCAAGTGGCTCCCAGATGCCGAGTGTCGACATATCACACAGACAGCCAGTTTCCCCATCGACACCCCAACACACACTGTTGTCCTGAGTGTGTTTGGCCTGAATTTGAACACACACACACAAAAGCATTACATTTCAGCAGCGCATGTTGGCACATATAAACAATAAGCAGCACACGAACTCCAGACGTGCTTGTCAACTGATTTACTGCCAAATAAAGTTTCGTGTTACCCTAAGGGATGTCAGCACTCGAATGGTGGAAGCTCCACAGTTCTGGATCAGGGTTCGGGGGATGACCTCCAGAGCCTGAGCCACAGCGCGGTACGGCCACTGTTCGATGCCGGTCAGAGAGCGGGAACGCTCCATCAGCCGCTTTGACACAGCCATCTCCACAGCACCACCGCCCGGGAGCAGGAACGGGTCGAGCAGCACGTTACGACACACCTGCATGGCGTCCTGCAGGTTCCTCTCCACCTCCTGAAGACCACACACAGCATTACACACTGAACAGATTAATGTGGTGGACGGATCAGCTGGGGGTGACCCTCACCGCCAGGATCTCCTTGCTGGCACCTCTCAGGAGAATAGTGCAGGCTTTGGGATCTTTGCACTCTGTGACGAAGGTGAAATACTCGTCTCCGATCTTCTTCACTTCAAACAGGCCTGCCTTCAGACCGATGTCTTCCTCACGCAGCTCGTCAGTCCGACTTGCAATGCGAGCACCGCATGCCCTAATAATTTTTTTTTAAAGACAGCGTGGCTTTAACAACATGCTACTGCTTTTAGTGTCTGATCAGTGTTCTGTGTAACCACGTACCTGGCGATGCGGTTGTTGTCGGTCTTCCTCACGCGGCGGATGGCGGTGATGTTTGCCTTCACCAGGTAATGCTGGGCCAGATCTGAGAGAAAACATCAGGCCTGATCAGTTTAACACTGGTGGACACGTTATACACATTTGTCTGAGAAGATGCTTTTTGTTTTTGGGATGTGACAGGTTTAGATACCTGAAATGCCTTTCTCGGTGAAGACCAGGTCTGGTTTCAGGCGGATGATATCCTCACAGATGTGCTGGATGTATTCTTCCTCCATCTGCAGAATCCTGGCGAAGTCTTCCTCCTTAGTGATCTCGATGTCAGTCTGCAGGAAATGATGCATCAGACACGTACAAATAAGATTAATTTTGACCACAATAACCTTTTACTGGAACCATAATCTTTGAGGAGGTTCTTCCCATAACACTTTCAATTTTTTCTACAAAAACAAAATGCTTGATGCAGTTCCAAAGGCGATATTTAAACACATAAACATCTTGGTAGACGTAAAATGATTGTACACTTGTTATAACACGAAGTAAAACACCCTGTAAAATGCATAAAAATAAAAAAATTGTTAAAAAAGATTGAAAGTAAAGTTCGGGGTTGTTTTGGTTAAAATGCAGCTATTGTGCGTTACAAAATGTGTTACCGAGTCATACCTGGCTCTCCCCCTTCTTGTACTCTAGAGAGCAGTCCAGCAGGATGATACGAGGGTTTTTAATCATCCGTCTCATCCTGGGGTGAGTCACATCTTTGTTTACCATCACTCCTTTCAGCATGCACGAGTCCTCAATGATCCCACCTGGAACCTAAACGCAAAATGGGAATTAAGAAAAATGAAGTTGTTCAAATCTACTAAAGGAATTTTGCTGTCAGAATTTATTTATTTATTTATTTGAAACGGTTTTCAAAGAGCATTCAAATTCATTAACCAGCTGCAGGTGGTCAAATAGCCGTACCTTCTCCACCTTGGCGTACTTCTTGATGTCAATCTCTTTGCGTCCGTTTTCCTCCAGTTCCACTGTGCGAACAGCATCCAGTGCAATGCTGCAGGCCAGTTCTGACCAGCGGCTTAGAGCTTTGGTGTTGATGGCAGAGTGAACAATCTTGAGCATCATGGAGCGATCTGAGGTGTCCACAGGGATACTGGAGGGAGAGTACAATGTAAATCTTTTAACACCATATGTAGTAAATCTTTTTTTCTTCTTTAATTTAAAACAACTGTTTGGTTGATAAGGTTAACAAAACCATATTAATATGAGAAGGTTGGGCACTAAAGTGTGTCAATATGTACCTGATTTCCTTCAAAGTTTCCAAAATGTCCTCCAAAGCCTGTCTGTAGGCACTGATGATCACTGTTGGATGCATCTGCTGCTCCAGAAATTGTTCTGCTACAGCCAACATCTCTCCAGCTGAGATAAAGACAAATAGAAACAAAAAGATAAACCTTAAATCCGATCGCCTGTTCTCTTTAAACACTCAGTTTGTTAGCCTTAGTAGCCTTCTTACCCAGTATTATAACCGAGGTTGTCCCGTCTCCCACCTCTTCATCCTGTGTGCGGCTGATCTCGATCATCGACTTGGCTGCAGGATGCTGCACCTGAATCTGTTGCCGTGGAGATGCAGTTTAGGAAACAAACAAGGACACAACTCATAGTAATGTTACCGATTTGTGACTCTGACCTCTCTGAGAATGGCATTTCCATCATTCGTCATTACAATTCCTCCTGTGGGGTCAAGCAACATCTACACAAAACAATACAAACGAGACACAAAACAATAAAAATGTGGCATGTTATTGGCTTAGTGTATTCATTTTAATTGCTGTACATCATATGTTACGTCTGAATATTTTGAGCATATAGGATCAAACTTACCTTCATCATGGCCCGTGGGCCGAGGCAGGTCCTTATCACATCTGCAATGGTCTGAAATAAACAGAATTTTTATGACTAGGTTAGATGAGTAGTGAGTACTCGTCAATAATTCATGATGAGCCTTTACACTGTGGCTAATTTGGTACAACTCGAATAAAGACTGAACAAATCTTTCACTGTTCACCTTTCAAACAGAGCAGGCGGTCTTTCAGCAAGCTAAAATAAATATTTTAGCTTAAACTAACCTTTGCAGCATTGATGTTTCCTGTCTGAACTTTACGTCCCGACTCTCTTTTCACGTTCTGGTCTGTAGAGAAACAAGCAAATAAAAAAGGCAGTTAATCATAATATAGACACTTTTGTGTTCCAACGGTAAGATACTTTATTTTCAAATTGTTATTGCTGATTTGCAGATACTGTACTGCACGATTACGGTACTTTAACGTACACATTAAAATAGAGTAACGGGAATGACAGATTAAGACAATGTAAAATATTAATAACTTAAAGATAAATGACTCCTAAATTAGAGATTGCAGCTCTAATAATTTAGTTTGTCTCAAACGATAAAATTACCTAAAAATAATTTAAAAAAAAAATTCCCTTAAGGAGTTTCAAGTAAAAGTCTTTACAAATAAGTCAAGCCCATTTAAAAACAGAATCCTTTAATATGCTTTTTTTTTTAACTAAAGCACAATTGTTATTGTTCTAACATTTATACAAATAATTAAAGTGGGTTATTACACCTTTATTCAGTTAACCCATGACATAGTTCGTTCAGAAGAAAAAATAAAATCTCCAAAGCATGTTTTCTTAACTAGTGAGTTTTGATGTGTTACACAGAATTTCTAAAATATATCTCATCACATTTAAATAAATTATTTATAAAAATTAAACTGTCGATCACATACTGACTGCTGTCGAAAAATAATTAGCTTTCACTTCTAATGGTTTCAACTAAACTGCAGTCACAAAACGGAATAAAAACTAGCCTAAAGGTATCACTGAATTTGGTTCTGCTTCCTAGCCTTAGCTGCACATTCATGCTGAGTAAGGAGTTAGCTTCAGCTAGCCTAGCATCCCCCATAAGCTCTTCGTTGTACATGAGCTAAAGATGCTAAGGATGCCGGGTGGAGATGCTAGCTTACAGTCGTGTGTAGCATTAGCTACATGCTAACATTACATTAGTAGGAGGAAGCTGATGCTCCGCAGTTTAGCACATGCTTAGCTGCATTGTACCCCAGCCGGCCCGCTCTACAATGGTAACAAAAGAGGTAGAGCCGAAAAAACCGGTGGCCACCAAGTTACACTTAAGTATTCAATGTTTAATTTAAAATAAGTTTTTGTTACTTACTGAGTACTAAAACCTGCTGGCCGATCATTTTGATAACGCGTAGCGGACAGCAATAGCCTCGAAGGTTCTGGGTGGCACGAGGAAAGGGAGGGCTCAGAAACAGGGATGGAACACTACATAAGATCTGGCCAATCAGCGACCAGGATTAGTTTGATTGGCACTCTCTTTCACCAATAGAGTGAATGAGGTAATGTCTTTTGGCAATCAGCCTTTTATGGAGAAAAGCTGCCAGAATCTATTTGAAATGTTATTACATTTTTCCCCACTTCAATTTATAAACTTGCAAAGTTCTTTTAAGTTGATGCTAGCAATAATTTTAAATTATCAGTGTTTAAGGACATTCTTATGGAAATATATAAATTATGAAGGAGCAAATATTAAACAATTTGAAATTAAACAACTACATTAAAAACTGAATGAACTCAGCAAAATCTTGCAAATGTCAAACATTGTTTTATTAAATAGTCACAGCAGAACTTCTGAAATTAAAACGGGCTCACAATAAAAAAATTAAAAAAAAGTCTCTGCTAAAGTTTAAACAATGAATAAATAAAATAAATAAATAAATAAAGCACCAACAACAAATTGTGCAGATGTTGCAATAATGATGGGAACCATTTTGTCTTTGCATAAAATACAAATAAAAAAGTGCACATCTGGTGGTTCTGTAAATAAGATGATCAATAAATACAATAATTTAATGAGGATATACAACATGAAAGACTAATCATTTGGGTAATGAGAAAAAAAGTGATTGGACTCAGTTTGTTTTGTTAGAAACATTAATGAGTGAATGCTCCATTTGCTATTTCTGGTTCAAGTTCAAGTCATGTCTGCAGCACTAAGACTCCGTCTCTTCACATCTGGTTTTAATCACAGAAAATAGGTGGTTGTATTGACCGTAGTCAGTTCTGATCAGTGGGTGAAGATGGGTCACAGTTCATCCTTAAACCCAGTAAGCACCAGACTGTGACTGGCTTCATGCTTCAGGAACTTCATGAAGTCTTTGAGCTCTCGAGTGCCCTGAAATCAAGCAGTAGACATCACACTGTTAAACATCATGTCAACACCTATCAGATGAAATGATTAAAACGCATCCAGTTGTGTTACCTGGTATCTTATGGGATTGTCCTTTTTACCAACTGGAGCAAAATAAATGGTTGGAAAGCTGAAGAGAAAAACAGAACCGCGTAAAATAAATATTCAATAGGCAATTTTTCTTAAAGTTTATTTATGAAATCTTCATGCTCACCCTTGGACATCGTATCCCAGCGGGACATCATTATCAACAGCATTCATCTTGGCAATGACAATGTTTGGGTCAGAATACAACTGAGAAAAAAGTTATAAAAAGAGGATTCAACATCAGCATCAGAGTATCTGTGAAATAAAAACGAGTGGAGAAAACACAACTTATTTTATGTTTTGGTGACAAAATAACCAGGTCTGGTTACGAGATGAAAACATTAAATTAAGCCATATGGTTTTTTTTTATTCCCCACCATGTTGGTACTATATTTCAGAAGTACATCAATATAACAGATTAAAGGTAGATTCATAAAAAATAACAGTTTTGTTTATTTTAATTAAATCCAACAAGTCTTATGCGTACCGTGTCAGCCAGCTCTCTGTAGACCGGTACCAACTTCTTGCAGTGTGGACAGGACGGAGAGTAAAACTGAATCAAAACATCTTTATCTGATTCATTCACGATGTCATCAAATGACTCTGCAACAACCACCTGCAGTGTAGAAGACACACAAACTCCTGTAGTCACAGTGAGGCCAGGAGACCTCCTATTCTCACTCATCGAATATTTTTAATAAAAAAATTAAAACGACTCATTCAGACAGAGTCACGTTTACATGCAGCTCCTCTCACCTTAACAGGACCGGTGTTTTTCTCAGGTATGGGCTCAGATTTGACGTAACGTTTGAGACGACCTGCAAAATAATCTTCCAGAAACCTCTCCAGTGACTGACCATCCCTCCTGAAACACAACAATCCCATTTCAATAACCTGAATACTGACCGACAGGGACCATTATTATGACTCAATTAACTCAACATCAGAAGAACGACACAGCCGTTTTAAATACTTCATATCTTCAGCCACAAAGAGAAATTAACAAATCCAACTAGATACTGACAAGCTTGTCTTTGAACACAATACCTACGTGAACTCCTCCCTCATGACATATTTGTGGCCCAGTTTGGTCCGGATTGTGACAAATGGCAGCTCGCCCCCGTCCGATGTTCCCAGACCATAGTCATCCTCCAGCTCAAATTGGAAGTCCTTCTTATTGGCTACAGAGAACATTAAGCCACGTCCAGTGTACTGAGATGCCACCTTCATCACCCTAATAACAAAACACGCAAGAGCAGGGGTTAAATGAACCTGTCCACACACTCAGCAAACAAGCCGTGTTAGTTTATACATCACCTGTGTGTTACTCATACAGTAGGTCTGTTACTTGTGTGTTAGCTGTACACGAGTGTTAACTGAATTTAACATGAGCAGAACATTGTCAAAAGACACCACAACAATCAATTAAAGCTCAGATGGGCATATGATGAAACAAACAGAACTGTTTTCTTTGTTGCAAACATAAAAAGCTTTGGAGAACTTTGGTGAACTTTCTTAGCCACCTTAAAGCCATTAAATCCTCCACTTATTCTGGGAAACAGGGAACAAGCCAACCCTTGAATTTATCATGACATCTTGTGTCATAAGCTCTCAGAAGCTAGTTTCTCAGATCACACCATTGGTTGGTTCACCATTTCTCAGATCGGAGGCAATGTGTTCAACATAATGGTATTTCCTCCAGTTATTTAGCAGTCAACAATGGTGTACCACAAGGCTCAGTCTTAGGACCCACCTTCTTTACAATCTACATAGATAATGCAGGTTAGAGCATCCCTGATGCATCCTTACATTTCTATGCTGATGGCACAATTGTTTATTGTTGAGCTAAAACAGTTGCTAAGGCTTTCCAGCTTTTGCAATCCGCCTTTGACATCATCCAGTCAGATTTGTTCCGTCTCAAACTTGTCCTAAATGCCGACAAAACCAAAGGGATGTTTTTTCAAACAGGAAGTCAGTCCCAGCAGTTCTTATTTTATCCTCAAATGGTGTCGTGTCCCTATTGAGTTTGTTGATTCCTATAAATATTTGGGTATCTTGGTCGATTCGCATCTCTCTTTAAAGCTTCACGTGGAAAACTTAGTAAGGAAACAAAGTAAAATTGGGTTTATTTTTCAGAAATAGATCCTGTTTAACTCTGAATGCTAGGAAACACCTTGTAACTGACTTTCCTTCCCTCCATTGATTACAGTGACATTATTTACATGAACACTCCTATAAGCACCCTGCGGATGTTGGATGCTGTCTATCATGGTGCACTAAGATTCATAACTGGCTGTGATTATCATACCCATCACTGCACCCTGTATTCACTGGTTAACTGGACATCATTAACTTCACGCAGACTCTCCCACTGGTACATTTTCATCTTTAAATCACTTCTTGGTCTGCTGCCTTCATACAGCTCCTCTTACATGTCTCTGCGTGAGTGCAGCTACAGCGTGCGCTCTCAAGACATTATTACCTGCAGTGTTCCCTCAGTGAGAACTGAACTAGGCAAAAGGGCCTTCTACTCCGCTCCTGGTTCCTGGAATATCTTACAAAAAGATCTGAAGTTCTCGACCTTGACCTCTCTAAGTGGCTTTAAACATTTTTTAAGTTCTTGGCAAAACCAATGTAGACATGTTCCTGTTTTCAGTTTTCTACATCACCTTACAACCTAACTGTTTTTTCGCTACTTTTCCTTTTATTTATCCTTTTAACCACCATTTTATTTTCACTTGTTAAAAAAAAAAACAATAATAAATTTGTACACATCCTTTATGATCGTCTATTGTTGTCCACTGTCGTCATCACTCTTTGTTAAAATTCAGGTCTCTCTTGTAAATGAGTCCACGAGGCTCAATGGGATTAACCTGCATAAATAAAGGTCGAATGAATTATGTTACCTGTTCCTCCAGTAGTTGGACCCTCGGACGTTGTGATGATAATCCAAGTCGTAATATGCTGTCAGGAGGTCTCGAACTCTTAGACGATCTCTGTTCTCCATCGTCATGTGAGGACACAAACCAAAGCTGCACAGACAGATGATGACAGTGACTCAGTAGTTCCTCTGTTGTCCATCAGATGTTGCTGTGCACACTGAAATCGGAGACTCTCACATGTGATCTCTGATGAAGCGTCTAAGAGAGCTGATGGTCAGATAATCTTTAAAAACAGCAACACCGTCCTCAAACGTGTTGGCCAGTCTAGGAGGTCTGAACAGCAACACACTCCTGGAAAGACAAAAGATAAACACACGCACATGTAAAATTCACTCATTTAAATGCTAAAACACAACATTTTAAAATGTGTTCTGTAAACTTACTCGGAGCCAACATGCTCCTCGGCTATCTGCAAATCTGTGACGTGAGCAAATCTGAACTGTTCTCTCAACAGGCCAGCAGCATTCAGAAACTCATCCAGACGAGAGCTGTCAGAACCTGAGAAAACACCTACCACAAAGCACACACTGCGTATCTAATCAATGACACCAGCTGTCTTTACTCAGAAAATATGTAATATAAGTACAAGTATAAGTAAATAAGTACTTGACTGGTGTAAAGTTGGAAAGTTAAACATGAGTCATACCAACAATACTCGCATCATAGCTGTTGACAAAGGTCTGAAGGTCTTCTTTAGTCTTCAAGTAAACAGAGTCTGGACCAGTCTGCTTCTTCATGTAGTTATAGATTCCATCTGAATTCACACAAACATTGAACAGTAATAATGCTGACTTTCAAAAGCATTTTTTGTTGGTTCTGTTCAGTTTTAAAATATTTTTACCTGCAGTGCGTGGTCCATCATAAGGTGCCGAGTCCTTGCCGTACCTGAAGATCTTTAGAGTGGGATACCCAGTGACCCCAAAATGACCACAGGTGTCTGAGTGAGCGGTGCAGTCCACCTGGAAGACAAGTGAGACCCCACAGGTTTTATATTTGTTTACTACGTTAACAGTTATTAATGACGATTCAGCATTCACACTACTTTTTTTCAGTTTTTAATTTTTTTCATACGCATTTTGAAGTCTAACTATATATATATATATATATATATATATATATATATATATATAGTTTTTGTTATTTTAGTCATTTATATAAATCAAAGTTTTTAGCTTTCAGGAGATGGATGCTGTAAGTTTTGGTTCAAATTTGCATCACCATACTTGCTCTATTTCAAAGATTCAAGGTTCTTTATCCGTTATACACATCACATGTGGTACATGTGGCGGAACGAAATTGTGAATACAGGGTCCCAATCTGTGGTGTAGTCTATGTGATACATGGGTATTCAAGTATATTCACTAGAAAACCTTGGGAATTTCAGTATACCCACTTAAAAGTGCCCAATGATACATGACATATTTTTTGTATAATTAATACTTCTGTATTTACTACTTAATACTTGAACATGTTTTGCTTTGTTACTGTTTTATAAATTCTATAACATGTTTTTAATACAAAGCCAACCGTTGTACAAAGTTTGTTGTTCATTTATTCAGATAAAAGCATTGGAGAAATTTTGAAATATTCAATATGCTTAAAAATCAAAATAAATTAATGATTGCATTGTACTAACTGATGTACTTTGGTTTCTAAGCACAGTATACCCACTACAAAAATGGAGACTACACCACTGGTCCCAATATATTATTTTTGCCTTCATATGCTACCTTTAGCTTTTAGCTAACCTTTGGCTACTTTTAGCTTTATGCTATAGTTCTGCTATGTTTAGCTTTTAGCTACCATTATGCAATTTATAGTGAGGCTATAACCTTTAGCTACTTTAAGCCAGCGCTTTGCTGCTTTTAGTTTTTAGCTAACCTTTAGCTACTTTAAATTAGCATTTTGCTACATTTGACTTTAAACTAGTACTCTGCTACTTTTTACTTTTAACTAGCATTCTGAACAACCTAGCTCCATCTTATTACTAATCTTACTGTTCCATATTTTCCTAACAGAGCACTTCGCTCTCAGACAGCAGGCTTACTCGTGGTTCCTAGAGTTTCCAAAAACAGAATGGGAGGAAGGTCTTTCAGTTATCAGGCTCCTCTCTTGTGGAACCAACTTCCAGCTTCTGTCCGTGAGGCTGACACATTATCTAGTTTTAAGACTTTCCTTTTTGATAAATCCTATAGTTAAGGTTGGCTTGTCATGCTGCTATAGGCTTGAGGCTATAGACTACTGGAGAACAAATTGACCTCATTTCCTTAAATGAATTATTAAAATTGAATAGTTTTCATTTGATACTAGTTCGATCTTAACATGCGATTCTTGACCTGCCATTGTGTATCTGTTCCTACTAAACCCAGCCAGTCGAAGCAGATGGCCGCTTGTCCTGAGCCTAGTTCTGCTAAAGGTTTCTTCCTCGTGAGGGAGTTTTTCCTTTCCACTGTCACCTTCATGCTTGCGCAAGATGAGAGTTCTGCGATGGAGTTAAACTCAAATGTTATAGAATTGTGCAGCTCAAGGTGGCTGCATGTTGGAGCAGCTCTGTTACTTTCATTCTGAGATTTTGCTTTTGGAAACTGTAATTCTTGTTTTTCTGGATGCAAATCACATTTTTTGGATGGTTGTTTCCTCTGGTATCGGATGCTGCGCAGCTGGAAGGATTTTTACTGAAACTTTTTTAGTTTTAGACATTTGTTATGATGCGCAACCATGGCAACAAGGCAATTTTCTACAACCAACAGCAGCTGATTAACATCTCAAAAGCTCGAATAATATCTAAACTACAGCCTCAAATCTCAAATGACTTGAAAAGGATGTTCTGTGGACGCATTCTCATCTACCTGCCAGCTGTGCTCGAGTGCCTGACCACTGAGATCCTGGAACTAGCAGGAAACACGGCTCATGACAGCAGAAAAACAGGATCGTCCCTCAGCACATACAGTTGGCTGTCCGCAGCGACGAGGAGCTCGGCAGGCTGCTGGGAGGAGTGGCCATCGCTCTGGGAGGAGTTCTGTCCAGCATTCGGGCGGTCCTACAGCTCGGGGGAACCGAGTCCAGCCGAGTTTGGGTGGACGGATCGGACGGCATCTGCAACCAGTTTCTTAGGATCCACTGTGGGATGGACCTTTACAAGAGATCCTTCCTGTCTACAGCCATCAGCATCTATAACATCTCTTTATGAAATGAGGATAACGAGTTACAACAACAAATAATTTCCCTTTGGGATTAATAAAGTATTTTTGAATTTGAATATGAAAGCGGTCTGCTCCTCATAAATAGTGTTATCAACTTATTTTTTATATATGAATGTTTCTGTTGAGTGCCCTGAGATGACTTCTGTTGTGACTTGGTGCTTTATAAATAAACTGAACTGGATTGAATTCTATTATTTTAAACTTTTGGTTATCTTTTGGTGACTGCTTCTTTAAGCTAGTGTTCTGCTTCTTTTAGTTTTCAACCACCCGTCTCTCTCTTTTTTTTTTTAGCTTTAACAACTGTTTCAGCTTCTCTACCAAATATCAGCTAAATCATTCAGCACTCAGTTTTCATAGAAAATGCAATTTCTCTTATTTTACCTTTGCTAATTGAACAGCTCCCTTCAAACGCATTGCTGCCTTCTCAAATTCTGGAGCCAGTTTTTTGCAGTGACCACACCTGAAAAGATATAAACAAACAGAATAAAAATGAAAATAAAGGAAGGACGTTTATTAAACGTTTAAGGAAAAATAAAATTAGGAATCAAGAGAGGCATGTATAATGACGGGGTGAATAAATGAGTGTAAATCGTGAGTATTTTTTCAAAACACGCACAGCTGATTACAGTTACACACAAATTCATATTACGGAGCTAACCGGTTACCATGGAGCGTAGAACTTCACCAGCATGGTCTCGTGCCCGGTTGCCAGGTACTCAAAGTCCGCGTCCCCGAGCTCGAGCACGTCTCTGTGCGAAGACACAGTACGAAAAGACAGCAAGGCCAGCGAAACGGCGGGAAGCAGACAGATGGGTGTCATCACGGCGGAGACAGAACTGAACAAGACTGCGTAGTAAAAATAAAAAAATATAAAAAAGACGCGATTAGCATCACCAGCTCGTAAACCCGTAGCGCCTCAAGAGATACCGAAAGAGTTCCGGTTATACCTTTCGAAATAAGACGCAGCGCATAACAACAAATATTGATTTTGTAAGAAAAAAATAAATTAAAAACATGCAGTCAAACTATCTTATTTGTAAGTTTGTTTTTGAACAAATAAAACACACAAAAATATAACGTTTCAATCCAAAACATAAACCTACCGCTTTAATTGTGAAGATGAAAACATTCGTTTTGGATAGTTTCCGCTGTAACTCCAACACCCAGCAGTCAAGTGAAAGGCGGGACTTAAGAGAAAAAAACCCGGAAATCTGCTCTCATTGGTCGAACAAGTCGAACTGATGTGATGTAACCGTGCTATTGGTCAAATGGCTTGTCAGTTCCAAAAAATCATCTACCTCTCGTTTTTAATCAATTAGAAATTTCCACTTATTTTACTTAACATATTTGTTGTCTTATTTATAACTCTGCTTAAATATATCTTAACAGACATAAATTTAGCAAAGAATATAATCTTAAAATATTTTGCTCATACACACACACACCTCTCCATCTTTCAATCCATATCCGTTAACCCATACATATACATGTATATATTTATCATGAGCCGAAACATCCAGTGAAAGAATAAAATACAAGCATCAATCGGTTGGTACTGAGCAACAGAACTGAACAAGGACAATTTTAGAAATGTAAAAAAAAATAATTCTTTATTGAATTTGTCTTTAATTTTTCTATATTCAATATGAATAAACAATCATTACAAAACCCTAACAGAATGCTGGAGCATCCTTCCCAAAACATGGAAACAAGGTTGTTAAGAAACACATCAACAATCAACAGTTTAACCTCCAGTCCCATAAACTCTTTGGGAAGATCAAATTTTCTGATGTCAATTGAGTTTTGGCATTAATAGGTCTTACAATCAAGTTGCTAGCTAGTAAAACTTTACCAAATAACAAAAAAAGTTTAAACCTCAAGGGTTTGTTGAAATAAAGTTTACAATTTTAAATCACACAACCGAATTAAATTGTAATAACTATTGACCATCGGACCAGAATGGTTTCCAGTAAAACCAAATGTGTTCAGATTGAAGGGGCAGCAGCACTTTTCCAAGGCATGTATAAAATAAAAGACCCACAAGCAGCGCCAAAGTGTCAAATGTTTGTTGATATTATGGGTTTACTGCTCATCATATGGAATGTAAAAAAAACAAAAAAAAAACACTAACAATGATGTAAAAATAAATAAAACAAACAAGAAAACATTAATCTACGGGGATTTTGTTTGACTTCAATGACAAAAACTATTTTTAATTTAGGTTTTAGTGTTCAAGAAGGTAAATTCTAAATAATTCAGGTATTCACCACGATAAGAACAATTAGGATTAAAGCTGTTCAAAACAAGTATAAGTGCTTTACAAAATCTTTAGTCTTAGGCCAAATCTGGAAAGGCATAGCTACTGTAATTGATTTTTTAACATTATTGTAATATAAGTGAGATTTGACTCCAGTTCTGTATCCTCGGAGGAACACACCGACTTGATTTAGAAATATTCTTCGAGTTGTCCGGATCAGCTGCAAATGACCAATAAAACATGAATGAACTATAGACTCAAACTGATGGATCCTCCAGGTTTGAAACTGTAAAATTCATCGATGTTCCTGAATTAAACCAGTGAACTACAAGTTGGTTCTTGTTTTTTACACCACCCTCAGCTAGACTTTATCTTGTCGCATGTGTTTGCATCGACTAAACCCGTAACTGGAACGTCACAGATGTGATTCCACAGTGGCAGATATGGATCGGTCTCGGCGCAGACGTTCACTTTGTGTTACTTTAACAAGCTTCTCTTTTGGTTGCTTGTTCAGTCGGGAGCTGCACTGTGCTCGCTTGTTGGCTGGCCCTTTGAGGGACAGGAAGTGGGCTTTTGGGATGCAGAGTGAAAAAGCTTCATGAGGTCTTGGAATCTAAAGCGTACCTGAAGGAAACACCAAAACATTTTTTAATAAGTTAGGGAATTTTTAGGTACTGATTCAACACAATAAGCTTTGTGCACCCTCACCTGTTGGACCGTCTTATTTCCCAGCTGAGAGGACACTTGTCTGAATGTGTTCCTGTTGGCTCCTCTCTGCTGACAGGCCGTCAGGATGATGCGATCAGCGTCACTGAAACAGCAACATCAGCTTGCTTTAAATGTTTCAAACATCTTCAATTCTACTTTTAAAAAGTTCTATAATGTTTTATCTTGTGTTTATTTGGTCCTTTTCATATTTACAATAACCTTGTTTTGATTTTTTTTCACAACAATATATATAATTTTTTTACTTTAGGATGGAACAAAAAGTTCACAAGCACACTAGCAAAACAACGAGAATGGTTTTAGTTAACAATGTTAACATGCTATACAAAAATAAATACCTTTGTGGTTTTATTAAGACAATAGTTGTGCTTCAAAGCTATAAATGGGCCCTTAATGCATCGTTCTGATTCAAGCAAAGCCAGTGAGAACAAGGAGTTTATTCCACTGTGTAAGAAAAAGGGCAAAATTAAGACGATGTATGTGCTAACAAGCATATTTCAGGCTGCATTAAATTCCCCGTATTGCCCATGGGCACATCACAGCTTCCTGACACCCCCCCC